>NC_081409.1:301374504-301674504 GCF_030272615.1 Cryptomeria japonica
TACTATAAAGACAGATTTGGCCTTTAAAGCATCAACATCATCTGCTCCATCATTTGACAAATCTGATTGGAAAGCCTTTTATACAAGAGAACTTGAAGAAAGTAGGAAAGAAAATGAAGAACTTGAAGTACTATTTGCAAGGAAAATGCCTAAAGGTCAAGTTGGAAGTAAGTATGAAGGTAAAGCACCCTTTAAATGTTTTAATTGCAATAAGATTGGTCATATGGCTTCAAGATGCCTTGATAGACATGCTAGACTAAGAGAATAAGCTAGAAGAACATACAAGCCTAACTCTAAATATTAGAGATACAGATTTAAGAAGAATAAAGACAAATCTTGTTACATTGTTGATGAAGGTGTGACTGATGATTTTGATGAGGATCGAGCAGACAATGGATGGGTTTTTGTTGCTATAATAGAAGATCAATCGGCACCTACTGCTCAACTGGTAGTACAGGCCCTGGCAGCTAAAGTTGAAGTAAAGGGTGAATGGATCATTGATTTAGGATGCTCACATCATATGACATGAGACAAAGGTAAATTCTTGAACTTCCAAGAATACAATGGAGGCTTAGTGAGATTTGGAGATGACAAAGCTTGTTCAATCAAAGGTAAGGGTACAATATCTCTTGATGGTAAGCATAACACTGACAATGTTTACTATGTTGAAGGATTAAAGCATAATCTTTTGAGTGTTGGTCAATTAGTTGAGAAAGGATTTCAGTTACAATTTAAAAATGGAAAATGCAAAATCACGAATAGAACTGGCTTGGAAATTGCAACTGGTAATCAGACTAGAGGTAATATCTTTCATTTGAATAACAATGAAAAGACATGCTTAATTGCACATATAGATGAAAGTTGGTTATGGCATAAGAGACTCTGTCATGTAAACTTTGATTGCATGGTAAAGATCAGTACTACTAAGGCAGTTAGAGATTTACCTAAAATTGTCAAACCTCAGAATATAGTATGTAAGGAATGTCAATTTGGAAAACAAGTTAGAGCTAGTTTCAAAAGTATTCTAGAAAAATCAAATAATGCTCTTGATTTGATTCACACTGATTTATGTGGTCCAGCTAGAACTAAAAGCTTACAAGGTGATAGATATTTCATGCTAATTATTGATGACTATTCTAGAATGTGTTGGGTTACTTTTCTCAGAGAAAAATCTGAAGCACTTCGAAAGTTCAAACTATTCAAAGAAATGGTAGAAAATGAAACTGGTAAGAAAATCAAATGTTTAAGATCAGATCAAGGAGGTGAATTTACATCTAAGGAATTTAATACATTCTATGAAGTGAATGGAATCAGAAGACAACTATCAGCACCTCGGACACCACAGCAGAATGGAGTTGTTGAAAGGAAAAACAGAACTATCTTGGATGTAGCAAGAAGTATGTTTTCAAAAGCAAAACCTACCACATGTATATTGGAGAGAAGCAGTCAGTACAATGTTCTAGACATTTAACAAAGTTCACATCAAAGGTGAAACTGGTAAGACCCCTCATGAACTATGGTTTGGTAATACTCCCACTCTTAAGTATTTCATAATTTTTGGAAGTAAATGTTATATCAGAAGAGATGAGTATATTGGAAAATTTGATCCTAGAAGTGATGAAGGAATATTTCTTGGTTATTCATCTAAGAGAAAAGTATATAGATGTTTCAACAAAAGATTGCAAAAAATTGTTGAGAGTACAAATGTAAAGATTGATGAACAATTCAGAGGAACTTCAAGGTATATAGACTCTGAACCGTCAACAAAAATTTTGACAAATGAACCTACTCTGAATCCACTGGTACAGAATGAAGATCTAGTTACCCTAGTATCATCTGAGGATTCCACAGTAATTGAGAAATAACAGCAAACAAAGACATCCCGGTATGTAAGACTGATTCATTCTAAAGATCAGATAATTTGAAATAAGTTTAAAGGAGTTATGACAAGAGAAAGATTGGCAAATGAAGAGGTATGTCTTATTTCTCAAATTGAACCATCATATGTTAATGAGGCATGTGAAGATAAATTTTGGATTAAAGCTATGGGAGAAGAATTAGAACAAATTGAGAAAAACAACACTTGGACATTAGTTCCCCGGCCTAAAGATAAAAATGTAATTGGAACCAAATGGGTATTTAGAAATAAACTTAATGAAGATGGTAAGGTTGTCAGAAATAAAGCAAGACTAGTGTGTAAGGGATATTCTCAGAAAGAAGGAGTTGATTACAATGAAACTTTTGCACCGGTAGCTAGAATTGAGGCAGTCAGATTATTTTTGGCTTTTGCAGCACACAAGAACTACAAAGTTTATCAAATGGATATTAAATGTGCATTTTTTAATGGAGATCTTGAAGAGGAAGTATACATTGAACAACCTAATGGATTTTCTTTGACAGATGACAATGATATGGTTTGCAAGTTAAGAAAAGCTCTATATGGACTAAAACAAGCTCCAAGAGCTTGGCATGCAAGATTGGATAAGTATCTTTTAAAGATTGGTTTTACTAAAGGAAATGCAGACAACAATTTATATTATAAAGTAACTAATGATGACATCTTGATTATAGAAGTTTTTTTTGATGATATAATCTTTGGAGGAGAAGATGGATTATGTAAGGAATTTTCAATTAAAATGCAGCAAGAATTTGAAATGTCTATGAATGGAGAAATAAAATTATTTTTAGGATTGCAGACTTCACAGACTGATAAAGGTATATTCTTGAGTCAATCCAAATACTAAAAAGAGTTAGCAAAGAAATTTGGGATGGAGAACTCTAAACCGGTAAGCACACCTATGACAACAAATGACAAATTATCACAAAGGGATGAATCTACACCTGTTAATCCAACTAGATACAAATCTATGATAGGAGGTTTACTGTATTTGACACAAACTAGACCTGATATTATGAATGCAGTATGTATTGTTTCAAGATTTCAAAGTAATCCTAGAGAAAATCATGAATCAGCAGTAAAAAGGATTTTTTGGTACTTACAAGGCACCATAAATCTTGGATTATGGTATCCTGGAGATGAAAACTTTGAATTATGTGCATACATAGATACAAATTGGGTAGGAGATGTGGATGATAGAAAAAGAACCATCGGTGGAGCATTCTTTCCTGGAAACAGACTAGTTTCTTGGTTGAGTAAGAAACAAAGTTGTACATCTTTATCAACAGTAGAATTAGAATATGTTGCAACAACAACTAACTGTACACGGGTACTATGGCTTAAGCGAATGTTGAAAGACATAAAGGTAAAATGAAAGGAACCTATTACTATTTATTGTGATAACACTGTAGCAATTGATATATCTAAGAATCTGGTATTACATTCTAAAACCAAACATGTTTCTATCAAACTAAATTTTCTAAGGGAAAATATTGAAGCAAAGGAGATAAAACTGGTTTATGTGAATACTAAAGAGCAGATTGCAGATATTTTCACTAAACCTTTGCCTAAGGAGACATTTGAATATCTCAGAGATTAGCTTGGAGTCATACCACCACCAGTAGAGACTTAGACAGTTGATGATTGTCATCAACCGACAGAATTAACAAAGAAATCTTTTATTTCGGTCTTTGATGGGAAGCTACTTCTTAGAGGGAGTAGTTGGTATACTGAATTGATTGGTATTTTGTATATGAACTTAGTTTTATTGTAAATTTGGCATTTGATGTCAAAGGGGGAGAGATATCTATGGAAAAACACATATCTTTTGGGGAGAGATTGGTATGAAAAACTTTGAGAAACACAAGGAAAGCACATGTTGCTCCCAGGGGGAGAGATTATTGTTTAGGAGAGATTATTACTCTCTCTATCAGTATTTTGATTTCTGGTTATAATTTTTTTAGATATTGTTGGTTTTTGGTATTTGGCATTTCTGTTTTGGCACTTTGATGGTTTTTCCATCTTGTGTTGCCATCAATGCTAAAGGGGGAGATTGTTGGTATTTTGGTATGGTTTTGTCATTGATGTCAACACCTACTAAACTCTTGTCAACTCTGGCACTTTGGAGAATCAGCAACATTCACCAGCAAGCAAGTAACTATTGCACAGATACTGGTATCTGGTACACCAGCAAGATATAATGATCACTAGCACTTGGAATGGCATGGAAGACACATGGTTATGTCAAAGACATCATTTGGACATCCTGTCCCGGAGTTTTTTTCATTTGTATATTCATAGTTGCATATTTGGACATCGACAGGTTTATCTTTTCCAGATCAACATGGCACGCTATGGAGATGATTAATTATAGGTGTAAATGCATTAAGCCGACATGTTCAATTAGTTATTGCATCAGATATTATATTGTTTGTAAAATGTTTTATTGTAATATCTTGTAGAGCCGACCTACTAAAATTGGCCTTAGGTTATGGTATAAATGTAAGATCTTATTTGTAAGATCAAATGTGGAATGCGAAAAAGGATTGTGTGAAGGTATATGCGAGATTAAGCAGAGCTATACATGCAGACATCATTTGAAGGTGAAGCTATGTTTTTGTGAAAGCATATCAGCATTACACCGGTACTAAATCCAGCATATGAAGATGCTATTTTGTGCAGTACATTCTTATTGGATTTAACCATCCAACTGTAGTCAGTGTGACTCCCATTTTGTGATTGAGCAATGAGCTCTAGGCTATTGGCCTTTCTACATGTGCAGACCCCATTTATGTACACTTACTATCTACAGTAGTATCATCTGATTGTGGGTAAGGTTTCCCACTATGGTATTTCTCCTTATAGGGTTTCCACATACAAATATTGGTGTTATGTGTTGTGGATGACTTTGTGTTTTACTTTCATGCATTAATCTTTACCGGTATAGCAATTAACTGTTATAACTATCTACTAGCATACTTAACTAGTTTACCGGTATTAAGCATTAAGTTGGTTAAGTTGTTTTTGGTTTAAATTTATTAGACAACTGATTCACCCCCCCCCCCTCTCAGTTGTCTCTGGGACCTAATAGTTTCAACACCCCTCTCTGTGACAGCAAGAAATTTGGAGGTGTCCCTTCTCATCTAGATAGTAGAATGGATCTTTTGAACTTCATCAACAACCAGGGTCTGCATGATATTAATCTCCAAGGGGCTAATTTTACCTGGACGAATAGGAGGATGAGGGAAGATCTCATTGAAGTCAGACTTGACAAGGCCCTTAATTCTAATGAGTGGTTTAACCATTATCAGTTCTCCCTTTCTGCCATCTCTAGGATTGGGTCTGATCACTTCCCTGTGGTTTTTGTTGTTGATAATACTATTGTTAAAAGAAATTTCCCATTTAGATTTGAAAGGATGTGGCTAGACCACCCTAACTTGTGAAGGTCATTGAAATTTGGTTTTTTATTGATGTTAAAGGTACTACTATGTATAGAATAGCTAAAAAATTAAGGAACATGAAAGACAATATTAAAAAATGGAACAAGGAGGTTTTCAGAGATCAATTTGCTACCAAGTCCAAAACCCAACTGGAACTCAAGGAAATGTAGGATAAAATTCAAACTAGTAGATAGAATGAAGTATCAATCAAGGAGGAAAATTAAGTGCTTGTGAAGTACCATAAGATTATCAGAAGAGAAGAAGAATTTTGGAAACAAAGGTCTAGATCTTTATGGCTTAAAACTGGGGACAAAAACACAAGATTCTTCCATATGACTACTATGAAACACAAGGCTGCAAATAGAATCTCTAAGCTAAGAATTGGGGGAACTAAAATGAGGAAAGACGATGAGATTGGGAAGGAAGCTAGGAACTTTTTCATTTCCCTTCTAACGGCAGATATTGGTCTAGATGGTCACTCCCAGAGTATCATCCTAGAGAACATTCTTTCAATCATTAATGAGGTGCAGAACAAGGTTTTGATGGTCAGCCCTTCAGAGGAGGAAGTTAAAAAAGCAATTTTTTCTTTTGATGGTAATAAAGCCTCGGGCTCTGATGGATTTTTGTTGTTCTTCTTTCAAGCCTTTTCGGACATCCTCAAATGTGATGTGGTTAAAGGCGTGTAGGAGTTTTTTGGGGCTAGAATTATCTTAAAGGAACTCAATGCTACTTTCATGGTTCTAATCCCCAAATACCCGAGGGCTGACTGTATGGATAAATTCTGACCAATAAGCTTATGCAACTCTTTCTATAAAATCATCTCTAAGGTGGTGATAGGCAGACTGCTAAGGATTCTCCCTTTGATCATTTCACCCCAACAAAGTGGATTTGTTCCTGACAGATAAATTCTTGACTCTATCATTGCTATCCATGAAAACATTCACTCACTGGTGGCTTCAAAAAAACAAGGATTTCTTATGAAGTTGGATCTGTCAAAATCCTATGACCGTGTGGACTGGAGATTCTTGGGTAAGGTGCTAGGTGCTTTCATCTTTGGTGCTAGGTTTATTCAGATGATTGATCAACTTATCTTGACCCCTTCTTTTTCTATTATTGTGAATGGTGTGCCTTCCCCCTTCTTCAAAACTTCTAGGGGCATTAGGAAGGGGGGTCCCATATCCCCTATTATCTTCATCATTATGGTTGAATACCTAGGTAGATTTATTAGAAAATTTGTTTCTCTGAGGCTTCTTTGTGATATCTCACCCTCTTCTAGTTTTAGATCCTGTACCCACTAAAAATTTGTAGATGATACCATCTTAATGGGTACGTCTACTATCAAAGAAGTGTCCAATTTGAAGAACCTTCTCAACACTTATAGTTCCACCTCGGGTCAAACTATCAATTGGGAGAAAAGATTTGTTTTCTTTTTCAACACCCCAGAGGACAGATAGATGATGATGTCCCAGATCCTTTTTTTCCAAATTGGTAAGCCTCCTTCTATCTACCTTGGTCTCGCTTTGGGTTTAAAACCTTCGGAGTTGTTCTAGATTAATCTTGTGGATAGATTTGGTTAAAAGTTGGCTCATTGGAATGGTACCCTTCTGAGTCAAGCTGGAAAAATCCAACTTTTGAAATCTTCTCTCTAGAGTCTTCTGGTGTATGCTTTAAGCCTCTTCAAAATCCTTGGAAATTTTTTTGAAGCTATTGAGAAAATTCAAAAAGCCTTCCTTTTGTCTGGGGTTGAGAAGAAGAAGAGAATGACTCTCATAGCCTAGGATAATGTGTGTAAACCCAAAAATAAGGTGGGTCTGGGCTTAAGGAATATCAAAACCTTGAACAAAACCCTTCTTGCCAAACAAATCTATAGAAAAGGAGAATGGAATGATATCTAGAAGGCTAAGTACTTATGGGAGGTTCCCACCATATAAGATTTTCTTATCTCTGATCAGATACCAAGTGGCTCTTTCATTTGGAACAGTGTTATCTAGGCTAAAGGTATTGCTAGTTTAGGCAATGTTTGGGCTATAGGTGATGGTAGGAAGGTGGATTTTTGGGATGATGCTTCGATTGGTGGAGCCCCTCTTAATAAGAGTGCCTCTCAGATGCTCATCCAGAATTGTAAGGAGAAGCTCGGTGCTAAAGTGGCTAATTACTGGAAACATCAAAAGTGGGTGGACCTTAGCTCAATTGATCCCAAATTAAAGTAGGTAAACTTAATTATCAACCATGTTTTCTTAAATAGAAAAAGGGAAGACCACATGGTGTAGAGAGGGACCTCTTCAGGGACTTATTTGGTCTCTTTTGCTATCCTTTTGTTGGCTCAATCCCAAGACCCTACTCCTTGCTGGGATAAGGCTTGGTATCCAGGTTTGAATCCTAAAATCAATATCTTTTTGTGGATCCTTTTGCAAAATAAGATCCTTACTACTGATAATTTGAGAAAGAGGGGATTTTGTATCCCTAATAGATGCTATCTTTGTCTTAATAATGAGGAATCTGAGAACCATATTTTTATACATTTTCCTTTTATTCTTCCTATCTAGCGGATGTTTTTTCAAATTTGGGGGTTGAATTGGGTCTTCCCAGAGGAGATTCAAGACTGTTTCAGAAGCTGGCACTAATCTACCAATAACCTCACCATAAGAAATCTATGGAATTTTTTCTTTGCCCATATCCTTAGGGATATATGGAAAGAGAGGAATAATAGAATATTCAAGAATGATATTAATATCTCTTAATTGGTGTGAGCCAAGATAAAAAATAATTGTGTAGAGAATGTGATGGCCAGAGGTGTTCATTGTTGTAATAATAAGGAGGAATTTGATGTTCTCAAGTGTTAGAATATTTCAGCCTATATGGGCACCAACATCAACCAAATCAAAAGAAGTATGTGTAGTTGGTCTTTTCCCCCTAATGATTGGTTTAAGGCCAACTTTGATGGTGTTGTGAAAGGGAACCCTGGACCTGTTGGTTGCGGTGGAGTTATCCAAAATGGTGCTAGCTTTTGTACTGGGATGGTTGCCTATCCCTTGGGGATTTAGATTAAACATCTAGTGGAAGCTATGGGCGCCCTCCTAATTAGCATCCTCCAAACCATTAAATTAGCCTATAATTTCGGTGTCAACAAGTTATGGTTGGAAGGTGACTCTAAAAACATTATTAATTACCTCCTTGGTAAACACCAACCCTCATGGATGATAAAAAACTTCATTTATTCCACTAGGGAGTTGCTTCAAGGGTTTAAAAATGCCACATTTCTCATGTTTACAGAGAGGCCAATAGGTGTGCTGACTGGGTTGCCAATGAGGCAAAACAAAGTGAGCAAATTATGACCTAGAATTGCGAGGGGGAGCTCCCTTATGCGGCACATGATATCTTAACTTATGAAAGATTGCATGGTAAGAAAGGCCATATTTGAAATCATTTCCTAAGGTGTTAGGGGTGGTCATGGCAACAAGAGTTGGTTTTGTATGCAGTCAAGAAGGAGGTACAATAATTATTGCAGGATCACTTTGCATGCTTTATGGGTGTTTTTTCCCCTATCGAATAGAAGTATTAGAAATTCCCACAGAATTCTTGTGGTTTCTCACAGTAAGTTTATTGTGAAGAAAGGTATTTGCAGGAATTTACAGTCAATAGATATTAATAACATAATGGGGGGAAATTGCAAGACAACAGAGGCTACCATTATTGATAAATGGAGGAACTATCCGCAGGTCTAGGCATCACTTCAAGCTTCCAATATGACTAATTTCATGGAGCGAATGCAAGAGAAATGACCCAAAATTATGAGAATTATAAAGAAGGGTTGGAATAAAGGCACATTAACCATAGACAATAGGAAGGTCAAGGTGAATGAAACTAAGATCTCTAAGGCAATGGGTCTTCTGATGGATGGCATCAAGGTCTATATGGACAGGAAGATTTCAGACACCGTCGTGAATAAATTTCTAAAGGATGAGGAGGAGCAAGCTAGATTGGTGAAAGGCAGCCATACCTACTACTCGTCAAAGGTAATTAAGTTAATTTGGTGAAGGGTTTTACTTGCTATTATGGAATTTATCACTCTTTATGGTATATATACTAGGGTTTACAGCTACCATTTTGTCATTCTTAACTACTTTCAGTATAAAGATAAAATTTTCATTCCATACTATCTTTTTTCTACCCTAAATATTGGGATCAAGGATGCAATATCCAACCCCAATACCAACCCAACAATGCATGAAGGTTTGATGGTGATTCTATATAATCACATCCAAAACACTACCATCCATTTGAATATAGCTGAGGTTTCTGAGTCAGAAGAAGATCTTGATAACTCTGATGATGAGGAAGGCAAAGGCTATGACACGGAAGCTGAGGCAGAGGATGACCCCCAAATTGTTGGGTCGAGCAAGAAAAAAAATAAAAACAGAGCATGGGTAACAGATTAAAGGGTCGGCCAAAAGGAAGGAGAGAGGGGAGGATGAGGATAGGTGGTATGACGAGGATAATGAGACTGATAACGACATGGATATTGAAAGCGAGGAGGTCCAAATCCTCTTGATCTAGAAGAATAAAAGGAAGACTCCTAAAATTAAGGATGTGGGAACCAAGAATTGGTTGCCTCTCATGACTGATTCTAAGGATAAGGGCCTGATGGGGGAGGAAACGACCATAAAAGAAGCTCAAAGCTCTGGTGGTAGGGAGGTGGGACTTGAGGTGAATCTTGAGCCTGTTGGTGACAAGGCCCAAGAATATCATCACCTCAATATTGACCTCTGCATCAATAATGACACAGATAGCTTCAAAAAGGTGCTCCTCTAGATGCAAAAGGAAATTACTAGCATTAAAACCAAGCAAGCCCAGGAAGCAGGGAAAATTGAGACTTTAGAAGCATTAGGCTCGATTAAATTCAACTCCCTCCCAGATTGTCTTAGTGAGCACACCAAAGCTATTAGTAATGTAGAGGAGATCATCAATGCTAATCAGAATAGCTTTCTTATCTTGGAGAACAAAGCAAGGGCCACTGAAAAAAGACTTGAAGGAGTTGAGAACACACTCAAAAAGATTGGTGAGCAAAGTCATAAGATACTTAAGGTCAGCTCGGCTAGTATGAAGGCTCTTATCAGTAATCTTGAGAATGACCATGGGGATAAGGCTTTAGCGAGCATCATTGAAGTGAAGGGAGATACCCATGAGGATAAGGAGACTAGGCTTGGGAGAAGAACACGTGTGAGCACCAGAATGATGCAAAGCCAAAGGAAAGAAATTGAGGAAATCAAGCAGGTGACTGATAATATGGAACAACTGGAGCTAGAAATAGATGAGATGCTTCAAAACTTAACCTAAATTTGGGCTCTCTCTATCGGTCATTTTTGTTTTTGTTAGTTGTCTCTAGTTTGCTGGCATTTTTTCTTGTTAGCTATCATTTTCTTAAGTGTTGTCTTTTGCATGTTGTTGTGCTTTAATGTATATCTTTTGATCTTTTGGTTGTAATGGGTTTCAGGGGCCCATCAAAACTTGTTTTCCCTTATTCAAAAACAATGAGATACAAAAATAAAATATAACTTTTTACTTTGATTGATTTAATTTATAGTTTGTTTAAATTTAATTTTTACCCCACCATGTGTTTTAATTAGAAATGATTTTTAGTTTCCTAAATGACAAATATATTACTTTAACCATCAAAAATATTTATTTAATTAACAAAATTATTTATAGAAAATAAAATTTAAAAAACCCATAAGTTTTAAGAGATAGATAAATTTTTTAACGTAATTTTATTGAAAAATAAATTTAAAAATAATTTATATAAAAATTAAAAAATGGCACACGACTATATATGAGGATGAGAATTTTTTGCTCCTTCCAAGGATCATTTTTTTCATAAATCATTGAAGTATCAATGAAGGATGACATTCTTGAACTATTTGAGTAGGTACCATTGTTTTTTAGAAGATAACATATACTTGTGTGTGACAAGAGGAAGAAGAATATTATCACAAAGATGTACTCAATTAGTCTTCCAAGATTTTATACTCTTCATATAAAAGATAATGTAGTTTTTGAGTATGATTATGGGTTTAATTTGGATCCTATTTATGCTTAAAAATATTTGAACATGGAAGAAATTTAATTCTTGCTCAGATGGGTACACTTTTGCTTGATGAGGATGATCATGTACATGTAGAATCTAATTATTACAACATTGCACAATATAGTTAAAAAAATGTAAAGCATAAGTTTGAAGATGAACACTTAATATTTTACATCCAATATTGTTGTCAAATATGGTTAAAGACTATTTTATGAAGTGAAATGAAGTTAAGTAAAAAAGTGTCTATTTACCATAGTTGTATAAACTATATCTAAGTATTGTTCTTTAAAAACATCTATCATTTTCCATATTCACCTATCAATTTTATTTTTGTAAGTCACTTATCATTTTTTTGTTGCATGTGACAACAATTCAAATCACATGAGGTTGGTCAAGGACAAAGATGCAGGAAGAGAGGGTGTGGAGGAAGCAATAAAGAAAGAAGTGATGTATCCAATTCTACTGGTTGGTGTCTCTCAAACAAGGACCAGCTGACCAAGAACCAAGGAGGAAATCAAAAGCTAGTTGTGAAAGACCTTGAGCAGAATCTTGATTGTAAATTTTCTTCCATAGAAATTTTGTATTTTTTGATTTTGCCAGCAAAGCGGCACAAGATGAAGTTATTCCAAGGACTCCCTAGAAGGTTGAAGGTATTTTTGTGTTTGTGCAAAAGTGGTCCCCCAGTTTCAATTTGAATGACCCAAATCCAATTGAGAGACATATATGGATCTAGTTGTATAATATCCCCTTTGAATATTCAAAGTAGTTTTCTCCATCAGATCCAAGATGGTATGGGGAATGTGTTGGATCTGCATATGGGAGATGGAGATTTGGTTTTCATTATTAGGATCTTTTTAATATTCATCAAATTAATTCCTAATCTGATTTGTCTTTGAACTTCAATAGGGGACTAGCATCTGGAGGTGAAGATTGAGGATCCTGAGATGTTTTATCTTAGATATCATAAAAGGAAATTCAATGTTTTCTCTTGTAGGAATTTTCCTTCATGGAGATGGCAAGTTAGAAGAGATGGTGCAGATAAAGGTGTGTCACCAACCCATTCTAATCCCAAATATTCTTCTAATGAAGATCAACCAATGGTGGGGGGCTTGCCAAACTTTGATCCAATTGTAGGGGATGGCTTAGAATGACATATCAACTAATAAGGAGAATAAGGATCACATTCCTACTTCAAGAGACATTGGATTAGAGAATAAAATGGAAAAAGGGATGATCAAGGAAGAAAACTCCAAGAAGGGCTTAGATGATGTTCTTTGGTTGGAGGATGCGCTCAAGGAGCAAGATGAAATTAGATTTTTAGAGCCAAGGACTATCAATCAAGAAGCTACTGAAAATATTAAGGAAGTGGAAAGAAAGGCCAAAGGAAGGAAAACCAACAAATCGGAGAATGAAGAAGTGGCCACTGATAAAGGACTTCCTAATTCATCAAGGAATATATAGTAAAATCTAAGGGGACAAAGATTCCCCTTAAAGGGAAATGAAGGGCATCTCCTAGAATGTTAGGGGACTTCCTAGAACGAATGTTAGGACTACCAATGTGAGATAAGAAAGAAAAATTTGGAAAAATGTGGCCATCTAACCAAAGAGATACTTATATTTTCCACGGGTTCCAATCAAGTCCTCCTAGGTGGCTTTGCAGAGGAATGCTAATAGAAATAATAAAAGGAGCATTTCTAGTATATCAATGTATCTCATAACAAGTCTAGGCATGGCAGACCCTAGAATCAAATGGAGAAGCTAAGAACATAGCAGAATGAATGGAAGGAACCCCTAGAATAGAGTAAGGCATTTTTAATCTCTTCCAAAACCCTAAAGATAACATGGGATCACATAAGAACTTGTGGGTTCTTTGCAAAGTGGAGTGGATCAGGTAATCCTACGAAAGTAATAATCAACTGGTGGATGGATAGCTTCAGAGGGAAGGTAAGTGCTAAATTAATTTCCCAAGATGTTTTTCTCATCAAATGTTTGTATAGATTATTGAAACAAAGAAATGCTATTAAAAAAAAACTTTTTTCTTTTAGGATTTATGCTTTTATTTAATCGATTGGGAGTCAAATTTTGATCCCAAAAAGAACACAATTAGAAGAATATTGCAATGGGTTAGATGAGTAGGACTAACCACCAAATATTGGAATCTCGATTCCCTTTGCAAGATCAAGGAATATTTAGATTCTTTCATTAGTATGGAAGAAACAAAATTCTTTGGTGAACCCGAGAAAAAGTGAAAATCCTAGTGTACATGGATCAAGATCTTTGATACCTAGATAGCCTAGAAATCATAATAGAGAAAGGCAAATGGTTTCAAAGAGTGGAAGTTGACATGAATCCAAAGGGTGGAAAATGTATTCTAGGGAAAGGATTTGAAACTAGCCACTCCTCCATAGTGGAGGGATGAAGGGATACCCCCTCTCTATTAGAAAACCCTCACAGAGTCATAGAAATGAAATGTTGAATATGAATAAAATTAAGGATACAAAGGGTAAAACCCCATTTATGGAGAAAGTAGGACAGGGTAGCATAAAGAAAAGAAATACTTTACACACCCTTCTACTTGAGATCATAGAACCCCAACCAATGAAAACCCCAGCCAAGACCAATGCAGTCTTGAGGCTCAGTGATATGAGACACCAAAAGAAAAACACAATGCATTCAAGGAGGCAATTCAAATAAGTTAAAGAAGAGACAAGAAAAATAAATTATCTCTCTCTTAGTGAAACTTCAACTTTTAAAAGGGATATGAGCATGCAATTAAGGTAGATTTCTTCAAACTACTCTCCCTTGACAGTAAGTAAAGGGGCAAGAGAGGGCACTGAACAATTAATAACAAGTAATATAACAAAATACAAAGGCTAATTTCTAGAAGGTGATATTATAGAAGAGTATTTTGTAATTGAGCAAGAAAACATCAAAGGATTTAGAATTACAAGCATAACCACCCCCAAATGCCTGAAGATCGTGAAGAAGTTGAGAATGACACAAACAAGGAAGATAGTTTGGAGAATAATCAACACCTAAACCTAGTGGTGACAGAAATACCCCAATCAAGAAGGCCTCTATAAATGGAGTTGGTGGAAGAAGATAAGGTTTCCTCTCTAGAAATAGAAGTTGTCTATGACCTACTAGGTCTAACGGAGTTTTAGGAGAAATAGATAGAATCAAATTAGGTGCTAAATGAGAAACACCAATTGAAGAAACAAGATGATTTGCATGAATTAATAGGAATTGAAGAAGTAGAGGTTGTAGAGAAGGATCTTCTCTTTGATAGAATTCAAAACACAAATCTAGGTAAGGAATGGAGGCAAGGCCTAGGGATCGGCCAAAACATGTCAAATAAAACTAAACCATATTGTTGGATGCTAATAGGAAAGAGATAGGGGAGAAAATCATCCATTGAACTTAGATCAAAAGATGGAGAAGCTAATGACTAGATCAAAGTCACAACACTATTGAAAGCTAGGAAGGGAGTCTCCCTTCCCAAGGGGCCATGATGCTCCTTACATGGAATGTTAGGGGCTTGAATGCCCCTAAACAATGCTTGATAAAGCATAGGGTGCCTATTGTCAACACAAAATGTTTTCTTTTGCAAGAGACCAAATTGACCAAAGATAAGATGGATCCTTTAACAAGAAAGGTTGGCTACTAGAAAGTGGAAGTAGTGCAATCAAATGGAGCCTCCAAGGGATTGGTTGTCATGTGGAATTCGGGTTCGGTATCCTTTGAAAAGATTGCAGAATGGAAGAACTAGGTTAGTGGAGTGGTTAGAAGTATATATGAAAATATAAGCTTCATGTTAAACAATGTTTATGACCTATACCCTATCCCAAAAAGAGAGAATTATGGAGGAAACTCGATGGCTTCCTCAGGAACAACTTTCTCCCACACGTAGTCACTAGAGGGGATTTCAATGTCATCTTGCATCTCCAAGACAAAAGGGATGAAATACATAGAATGGATCAGTCACAAATTGATTTCTGAGATTGGGTGGAGACAAACAATCTGCTAAAATTGAATCATATAATGGTTTATTCACATGGAACAATAGGAGACTGGAGTTTAGCCATATTGGAAAAAAACTAATAGGTTCTTTTTAGGAATCTATCCCCCTCCCCCTTTAGGTTGAAGACATATATCCTTTCATGCTCTGGCTCAAACAATTATCCAATTCAACTGATGGTAATCATGGATAGTAAGTCTTTGGAATTCCCATTTAAGTTCGAGAATATGTGAATGAAGGATGGGAACTTCTTTGAACTCATTGTTAGTTGATTCAAGTTGAAATGGTTCATAAGGTCAAAAATGTTCTAATTTGAAGAAAAATTGAAATCAATAAAGCATAATCTTTTGCAATGGATGAAGGAGCTTTTTAATAACATTTTTGTCACTAAGTAGGATTCAAAAGAGGAGATGACACAATTTCATGATGGGATTGTCAAGAAAGGGATGAATTTGGTGAGATTTATAAAAAAGGCAGATTTTCTAAGAGATTAAAAAAACATTCTGGTGAAGGAAGAGACCTTTTGGTGCTAGAAGTCAAGAGAGACTTGGATGCCCAAAGGGGATAAGACTTCTAAATTATTCCATAATGTAACTAAGTAGATGAGGGACAAATGAATGAAATTGTCAAGCTAGAAAAAGATAATGGTTCATTCATTGAGAACTCAGAGGAAATTGCCAAGGATTCATTCACTTACTTCCACAATGTGTTAAACAACTAGGAGGGCTTAAATTGGGAAAAATAGGAGCTCCTAAATCATATTCCAAGCATTATCATAGAAACCCAAAATAATTTTCTAAAGTAGATATTTAGTCAAGCTAAGATAGAGGATTCCCTTAAGTAACTTCTTGCTGACAAAGCACGAAGGTTGGATGGGTTCCCAGCATGATTTTTTTTTAAATGTTGGTAGACTCTTAGAGATGACCTTGTGGAAGCTCTAAAATCTTCTAGAAACTTTGGTAGATTTCTGAAAGAGATTAACAATACCTTCATCACTCTAATTCCAAAGAAGGAGAAAGCATCAAGCTTGGATGAATTCGAGCCTATCTCTTTATGCAAAAACATCTATAGGATTATGGTCAAAGTGATGTCAAACAAACTAAAGAAAATCCATTTAAGAATTATTTCAAAGGAGAAGATTATATTTGTCCTAGGTAGGTACATCCTTGTTGGAGTCATCATTGCCCAGGAAGTGATATATTTAATGTAACATAATAAATACCCTAGCATGTTTATCAAACTAGACATAAAAGAGGCATATGGAAAGGTGGACTGGAAATTCCTCTACAAAACCCTTAGGCCTATGGCTTCTATAAACAATAAATAAACTAGGTCTTTTATTGCTTCTATAAACAATAATATACTTGGGCAATATGTTGTTGCCTCTGGACAAGTGATTAGTTATGAGAAATTAGAGTTGTTGTTCTTCTCACTGGAGAAAGAAAGGAAGTTGATATTCTAAGAACATTAGGTTTTAAGAAAGAGAAATTGACATGTATCTCCATAGGTCTACCCCTTGATAAAGGTATCATAACTTATAGACTATGTGGTGCACTTGGTGAAAAAATGGATAGAGGACTCTCCTCTTGGAAAAGAAGATGACTCTTCTGAGATGGACAGATTGTTATGCTTAGGGAAATCATCTCTACACTACCAATATACTTGTTGTCCTACCTCTCTCTCTATGTCAAGGCAAATCCTAAAATGGTGTAAAAGTTGAGGAAATTCCATTTGCAAGGCCTTGGAGAAAAAAAGGAGATATCGATGATCAATTGGGATAAAATATGCATATCAAAGGACTTTGGTGGGGTTGGGATGAGGAACCAACTATGGCAGAACAAAGGAACTCTATGTCAAACTAGTTTAGAGGATGTATAAGGAACCCCACTTGAAATAGGTCAAGATCATTCAAAACAGATATCTAGATAATGAAGATCAAACTAGAATTTTCAAAACCTCCAACCCCCACCCAAAGGGTCATGAGTATGGAATTTCATGCTAAACTGTAGGGAAGTTATAACTAAGAATCTCTCATGGGACATTCTGGATGGGACACTTGCATTATTTTGGGAAGACTCATGGGGTAGATACCAAGCTGTTGACAAGTTAATGATATAGAATGAATGAAGAACTTCCTCATTCAATAGTGGGATGTGGTGGTAAGAAACTATGTGGTCATAAGTGATGACAATCCTTCCAATGGCTCATCCTAGAGAAGTTTTAGGGGTATGCCACTATCGAAAGAAGATATCAATCAAATTATGTTCATTCTTAAGGGTCGGTCACTGGTTTGTAAGTGTTAGAGTATTCAGGTATTTACTTGATTAATTAAACATTCTTTGTTTAATTATTTAAGTTCCCTTTATCTCTTTTACACTTAAGCTAACTTTAGGTGCATATAATTAATTGTTTTAATTAATTATTATGTGCAAACCTAGGTTTTCCCTTTTTAGGGTTTCTTGACCTATTAAAGGTTGAGTTCTTTCTTTTCATTGTAAGAATCACATTACATATTTTTGTGAATATTGAGCTCTCTCTTTTTGAGCATATTCTCTGTGTTTTGTATGTTCTTCAGATTTTGCTTCATTGCTTCTCCTTGTACCAGGTTATTCGGCTTGCAGAAGATCTTCAGGCTCCTGTGGTGTTGTATTTTCTCAACTCCTATATGGTATCAGAGTCGGATCTGCAGCTACCTATTCTTGTTTTGAGATTTTTGGCTTTGAAAGCAGATCTGGGGTTTCAGGAATATTTTATGTACCTAGGGTTTGAGCTTTTTTCTGAGCACTTTGGGCCTAAACGAACCTCACCATCGCGCTCAGAAGGCCCAAAAACCCCTATGGTCATATAAAATTTGACCTATTTTGGTTCTTGAGCCTTTGGGAGCATTTTTTTCTCAAATCCAGGCCGTACGGCCCTGGCACACAGATCGAGAAAAAAATTTCAAAAAAAAATAATAAATTTGCCCTTTTACGGCATGCAGGCTGAAATTTTCTTTTAAAAAAAAAAAATCTTTGAAAAAAAAGGGCAAATAGTTTTTTATTTAAAATTTTTGGGGTTCCCACAGTACGCAGGGTACCATGGGACCCCTGTAGCTGTCAGACTGGGCCCGCCGCCGCTGCCGGTCTCTGTCCTTTTCGACCCCCGCTGCTGCACTTTCCGATGCTTATTTTTAGCGTTTCCTTCCGGCCGTCGCCTCCTTGTGCACCCGCCGCCGGCTGTCACTTCCCTTCCGGTCGCCGCCGCCGGTCTCCCTACGCGGCTCCACCTGCTCCGCCACTTTCCTTCCGGCCACCGCCTCCCTGTGCGCCCACCGCCGGCCGCCGCTTCCCTTCTAGTCGCCGCCGCCGGTCTCCCAGCCCACGCTCAGCCCTGCGCCCGTCGCCGGCAGTCGCTTTTGCTTGGCCCGTTTTCTGGCCAGCAACCGCTTCGCCACCTGGCCGCCGCCTTGCCACCCAGCCGCCACCGGAGCTCCGCTCCCTGGCCACCGGACCACTAATAGTGCCACCAAACCCCTTTTTTGGGCCTTTTATGGGGGGGTTTGGTTTTTTGGCCCTATCTTGGGCATATGGAGTCGGATTTTGGCAAACGAATAGGCGTCGAAAAGTTGGTTCCGAGGCCGACCTCATGGTGTTGGTAATATTTTCCAATTTTGCTGTTTGACTATGTATTTTTGCAGTCAATGTGAGGTCTCTTTTTTGCACTTCGGGAGACGTAGAATGAGCATCTGACCTCCGTTTTTTGAAAACTTTATATTTTCAGCAAGCGTGTTCTGTGTACTTTCGAGAAATATGAGTTTTTTTACTAGATTCTGCTCCATGCATATTTTATTCAGTTTTTTGCTTTTCAGCACTCTGGTGGATATCGTGGTTGTTTCAGGTCCTGGGATCTCTTTTCTGAGTAGGATGTCTCTGTTTTGATTCTCATTTCTATTTCCAGTCTTCTTATCATTGTAGCTTGTAATTATGCAAACGCACTGAGATAAAGTGCCCCCATGCATTGTTTACTTGGAATCTTGCATATCTTGTGTCTTGTTGTACATGCACTGTTGATCAAGTGCCATGAGGGGGTTGATGTTTGCCTTTGTTTGCCATCTTCCTTTGTCAAGTGAGTGTTCCTTCCACGACATTCACCTCATGATGATGTGTCTCAGCACCTTTGATGTTCTTGGTTCTTCATCATGCAGTTGTTTTTGGCTGTCCTTTTCAGTGTTCATGTCCCTCTCCCACTTCTGCATTATGGGGAGGTTTATCCTGTTGGTTCTAATGCTTCTGTGGTTCGATTGATCAACTCTTCAGGCTTTGGTTTCTCATGCCATTTGTATCTTCGATTTCAGTTGTTTTGCCTTTTTTGCCTCCTGATTCGAGTAGTGTCATTTGAGGGCACTCATGCAGATTACAGTCTTCTCTACCTGGTCATGTTCTAGTTCAGTGGATGTTCTTCTAGATCAATAGTTATTCTTCGATAGAGTTTGCATGTTCTTCATGCTTCAGTGATATTCTTTTTCTATCTCTTTTTGGAGAGGAGTTTTTTCCCACTAGGTTTTCTCCTTTGTCTCCGTTTCATAGAGATTTCATTGTATTTAGGTACCTGATCAGGCCTTGTTGCCGGGACCCATCTTTATTGCTTTCAGTAGCTGTTCTAGGTTTTAGCTTCTCCCTAAGTCTAGCTTAAGGGGGGGTGTTAGAGTATTCAGTTATTTACTTGATTAATTAAACATTCTTTGTTTAATTATTTAAGTTCCCTTTATCTCTTTTACACTTAAGCTAACTTTAGGTGCATATAATTAATTGTTTTAATTAATTATTATGTGCAAACCTAGGTTTTCCCTTTTTAGGGTTTCTTGACCTATTAAAGGTTGAGTTCTTTCTTTTCATTGTAAGAATCACATTACATATGTTTGTGAATATTGAGCTCTCTCTTTTTGAGCATATTCTTTGTGTTTTGTATGTTCTTCAGATTTTGCTTCATTGCTTCTCCTTGTAACAGGTTATTCGGCTTGCAGAAGATCTTCAGGCTCCTGTGGTGTTGTATTTTCTCAACTCCTATAGTAAGAATGGTCAAGAAATTTTTTTTTGGGTGGCTTTTAAGTGTGGACAATATATTGTGAAAGATGTTTATAATTCTATTGTAGTGTCATAAAATTGTGACCCTAGAAATTTCCGACTGCATTAAGGTCCTCGCGCATGCAAGATCGAATCTTCTAGCCTGATTAGAGACTGGAGACTACTCAACCCTCGAGATCTACTTCTTCCTTGGCCTTTGCATCACCCCGTCTACAATTTTCTTCAGAGAAAGGGGTAGGATAGGGGTGTGGCACCCCTACCCCTACCCTATTTTAGGGTAGGACTTTTCCTATAGCATGCATTGTAGGTTGTGCAGTGAATGGGAAAACTGCCCCGATGTCGGCCTATGACAAAAATCAAATTCAGTAACATGTATTTAAGGGGCATTTGTCCTCTCATTTGCATAAGTTTGATAAGGTGGAGTTTTAATAAGGTCAAGTTGCATAAGTGATCGATCATTCAAGAGCATTCAAGGATTCTTTTCCAACATTGAGCATTCTCAAGTCTCCCTTCAAGGCTAGGTGTTGCATTCAAATCAAGGATTCACCCATTGAAGAGGAGATTGATTCCAACATTCAATTCCACACAAGCATTTCTATCAACATTTATATCACAACCTCCCTTGAGGTGATTTACAATTCAGTCTTTCATTTACATCTATTTGCAAGTACTTTCTTTTATTACTTGGTTATTTCCAAAACTTAGGTTTGACCTAAATGCAAACCCCCAATCCCAACCCATTTTCCTCTCTTATCTGTGTGTAGGTTGCAGGTGCGCAACTTTACATTTGGATTCAGGATCCATTTGTAGAGGCAGAAGAACCCTTTTTGTTTTGCAGATTTTTTGGAGGACCATGTACATTCCCACCACGGTGCGAGCAACTTTTCCTCAAATTCACAAGGTGACTTTGTCTCCACATATTACTACTAAATCCAGGTGTAGAACTTCATCCCCTATTCTAATCTTAAGCTATAATTAGTTCTTTGTCACTTTTGCACTACATAGTTCAATCAATTCCTTTCTATTTCAAATAGGAAGAGGGGATTAGCTTATCATTTCCATTTCATTCAATATTCTATCTTCATCTTTGGAGGTTGAATCTAGTGAAATTCTTCTCCTCTTCCAATGTAACTAGGTGAAAAGTGTTTGAAGGGAAATCCGTAGTGAAACTCTCATCTCTACTTGGAGGGAAATGGTAGTTTTCCTACTGATCTCTCATTCACATTTCACCACATTACATTTTGGTGAACCCGACATCTTTCATGCTTTCCTTTGCACAAAATTGTATATTTTTCATTTGCAAGTTTAAATTTTCTACAAACTTAGTGGTTAAATCATTGAAAACCCTAGTTTTTAAAATTAAAATTGAACCTGTGGGTATGTGCAAGATCATGGTGTGCCAAAAGAGACCCTTAAGTGGCAATGAAATTTTAGAAAATCAGAGTTATGCAACTTGACATGAAAATTTGAATAAGTTGTGAACATTATTTTTAAAATATGTAAGAAGAGAATCTATAAAAGATTGAATGTAGTTACTAAGCTACTAGTTGTTTTTTGGAGAAAAAAAAATACTATTTGATGAAAATTTCAAATTTCAAATTTCAATGGAGTGCTACTAACATTTTAGGAAAAAGATAAGAAGTGGGCATATGTCTGACCACCCTAATCACAATCAAATCATAATATTTTTTTATAATATTTATAATATAGTTATTAGACTTGTGTCTGGATGTTATATATATTTTTTAATAATTTTTTATAAAGTAAATAATTATTTATGAATTTTTTACTACAGCTTTTCAGAAATTCAAAAACTCCTACGTCTGACCACCTTAACTTGGTCAAAACCTTATGAAATTCATTTTTATTTTTTTTCCCTATAGTAGATGAAGCATAGGATGTGACACATGTTTCAGATTTAAAAAATGTTATACCGTTTGAAAGTTATGAGTGTTTTTCAATGTCTATCAATCAGGACTTTTGTCAGAATTCAATTAGAAAATAAATAATAATAATTTATTAAAGCTGAAATAAGACAAGCCTTATATTGTTGGAAAGTTGAGAACGTCCTTATAAAACCCTTTTCCTTTTATCATTTTTGGCTATAAAAAAAGTTGCCAGCCACCAGTGTAAAGTCTAGAAAATCAAGGAATACTGAGAAACACTTTTTTTCAGTTAAATTTCTAGACTTGTCACTTCCAAGCCAAATCCCAAAGTAAACCCGAGCCAAAATTTTAAATTTTAAATTTGTACAACAACAATTGGATATCTGATTTTAATAAGTAAATTCAATAGCTAAATGTGCACATAATTAATCTATTGTTTATTAATAGATAATATATTAATTTATAAATAAATTAGGATATGATATTAGGGAGAGGGAGAGGGGGGAGTGGGGGGAGATAGAGGTAGAGAGATTAGGGGAGAGGGAGAGATGGAGATTAGAGGAGAGAGAGAAAGGGGGAAATATAGAAATATTAGGAGAGAGAGAGAGAGAGAGAGAGAGAGAAGAACGAGAGAGAGATTAGGGGAGAGAGGGGAGGGGAGAGAGAGAGGGAGGGGAAGGGGGAGAGAGAGAGAGAGAGAGAGAGAGAGAGAGGGGGGGGGGGGAAGGGGTCATATTATGTCCTATGACCCCTTAGGACACCATATGAACCCTTAGGTGTCAAATGTTTGTAATCAATGTTGGCACTGCTTTTATATTGTAATAATGGTTCATCTTATCACCTTATGACACACTATGACCTCTTATGATACCATATGGTGTTGTTAGAGGTCATATTATGTCCTAAGGGGTCATGGGATACCATATGACCTCTAAGGAAAATATATGGCCCCTTATGACACTATATTTGATCCTTATGGGTCATATGTTGTTGTAAGGGGTCATATTGTGTCCTACAACCCCTCAAGACACCATATGACCCCTTACGATACTAAATTGTATCGTTATGGGTCAATTGTGTCTTGAGGGGTCATATTGTGTCATATGACCCCTTTAAGACACCATATGACCCCTTAGGACACAGTATAACCCTTTACAACTCTATACGGTGTTGTTATGGGTCATATGATCCCTTATGACACCATATGGTGTTGTTAGGGGTGATATGGTGTCCTAAGGGGTCATGGGATACCATATGACCCATAAGGAACACATATGACTCCTTATGACATCGTATTGGGTTGTTATGGGTCCTATGGTGTCGTAAGGGGTCATATTGTGTCCTAAGGGGTCATATTGTGTCCTAAGGGGTCATATTATGTCATATGACCCCTTCAAGACAGCATATGACCTCTTACGACACAATATGACCCATAACAACCCAATATCATTTCATAAGGGGTCATATGGTATCCCATGCCCCTTAGGACACCATATGACTCCTAACGACACCATATGGTGTCATAAGGGGTCATATGACCCATAATGACACCGTATAGAGTCATAAAGGGTCATACTGTGTCATATGACCCTTTTAAGACACCATATGACCCCTTAGGACACAATATGACCCCTTATGACACCATATTGAGTTGTTATGGGTCCTAAGGGGTCATATGACCCCTCTTCCCTAATCTCTCTCTCTCCCTCTCCCCTAGTCTCTCTCCCTCTCCCCTAATCTCTCTCTCTCTCTCTCTCTCTCTCTCTCTCTCTCTCTCTCCCCTAATCTTTCTCTCTCTCCCCCTTTCCCCTAATCTCTCTCTCCCCCTCCCCTAATTTCTCTCCCCCTCCTCGCTCTCTCCCCTAATCTCTCCCCCTCTCACCTGATCTTTCTCTCTCTCCCCCTTTCCCCTAATTTTTGTCTCCCTCTCTTCTAATCTCTCTCTCTATCTCCTAATCTCTCTCTCCCTACACCCTCCCCCCTCTCTCCCCCCCTCCCCTAACCTCTCTCTCTCTCTCCCCCTACCCCCTCCCCCCTCTCTCCCCTAATCTCTCTTTCTCCCCCTCCCCTAATCTTTCTCTCTCTCTCTCTAAAATATGAGTATTGAAATCGGATATCCGATTTCTACCACTTCCATTAATGTGGCAATAGTAAAAAAAAGGTGGCAACAAGAATTTTTTTTTGGACCCCAAATTTATGCATTAAAATCGGATATCTGATATCCGATTATATCCAATTTTTGTAAATAAAAAAGAGCCTTGTGGGCCATTTTGTGGATTCCAATGGCCCACATTCTTCACATTCTAGTTTCTGTCGACAATCATGGGTTTTCAGACAAATTGAGACAAATTTGTAGTTTTGAGAGATTCTTAAAGTCAAATCTTATATTTTCAATCATTTAGGAGCATCTTTGTGGAGGTAAATGGAGAGTAGTAGTCGTCAAAAGTCTAAACACAAAAGAAAGCTTTCAAATGACTAAATTGAAGTGTATAAAGAAAGAGATAGAGAAGGTCATAGGAGGAGAAGACAAGGTATGTTAAATATTGCTAATGTTACTTCAAGTGAAGAGGAAATTGAATTTGAAAATGTTGAACAAGTTATTGAAAATGAAAATGTAGATTTTGAAAGTGAAAATGTTGAACATGTTGAAAATTTTGAAAGTGATAATGAAAATGTTCAACATGACGTGAGAATGGAAAGTGAAAATTTGGGAGTTGACAATGAAGGTGTCCATAATTTTTGTGTAAATATGAATTTTTTTTACATTGGAGGTGAAAATGTAGAAAATTTTGACATAGTTGGTGAACATGTGGAAAATTTTGACATGGGAGGTGAAAATGTGGAAAAATTTGACATTGAAGGTGGAATTGCTCAACCAAGTGAACAATATGTAACACCTAATTGTTACTACTTATCAAGTTACCATTAGTTTTATGTTCAAAGTTATTCTATATACTCTACTTGGTTACTACTACCAAAATATTTAGTCGGTATGCACAGTCTAGTCAGTTATAGAAGAAAGTAGTCTTAGAGCGTAATATACATCGAGTTGTCTACCAAGTATCATTCCATGTCTACCGAGCAGAAAAGATGACACATTGAGTTGATATACACCAAGTGAAATGTGTTACCAGATTCATTGAACCTAGACATATATATGAAAATGTGTTACAAGATCGAGGCACATCTAACCGTTATCACATTGGAAATTGCACTTAAAGATTGTGTATGATTTTGAGGTCATCTAACCAATGAAATATTTTGTATGGTTATTCATTCAATAAAATATATTTGTAAGATCAAAGCAATGAATGGATCACCAACATAAGAGATCTATTTATACAACATGGATTAAGATTAGACATATACATGTAGCATGACAGAAAGGAAGATATAGAAATATATGAAGCAAGACATGTAAAAGCACTAAGTGTTATGACTGTTACAGAGACACAAAGGTCATCGAGAAGGATTTTAGAGAATAATCAAAGAATAGAGTAAATAGAAGGGTTTACCGAGTTACTATATGGGTTACCGAGGTATGCTATAAGCAATGTAATCTTATTCTGAGCACATAGAATTTGCTATAACATTCCAGATGTAAAGTTGTAGATATTTGTAATGATTTTATTGTAATATTTTGAAGTTGTAAGAGAAACCTTTAACAGGGTAAAAAACTCTAATCAAGTCTATAAATTGTAAAGCCTCTAACCAGGTGCAACATTTAGAATAAGTGTTGTAAAATCCTTTAGCAAGGTAGATCTAACAGATCTTGATACTCCTAATAGGGTAAGCTATCAGAAATAGCTAAACATGTAGCTCTAACTGAGCAACTTTTCTTATTGCAGTAGTGAAGTTGTGGGTGCCATCCCCACCGTAGTTTTTCTCTCTAACCAAGAGTTTATGCGTAGCGAAAATATATGTGTTATGGAGTGAATCATGTATGATTGTTACTTATTTGTTTTAGCTTTATATTATGTTGCTGCACTAATCGGTTTATGCATAATAGTAAAGTTATTGTTGAAGAAATGATTTGAAGTACTGATTCACCCCTCCCCTCTCAGTACATTAGCTTTCCATATTGGGCCTAACAATTGGTATCAGAGCTTCAATCTTGGAAAAGGGTTTAATTGCCTAAAGAGAAAGATCTTATCAATGGAAGGTTATAAACAATCTTGGAGGATTGTGTATCTGCAAGAAGAGCTGGATCATGCTAGTCAAGTGATTGCAGACATGCAAAGGCAAATGCAAAAATCTCTGAAAGTGAGAAGAAGATTATCTTATGATTTGCAGGACTCTCAAGAGTTAGTGGAGCAAATTGAGACATCATCTGAGAACAGTATGTTTGAAGAGACTGAAGAATTGATTGGAGTATTGAAAGAAAAGAACAAAGCACTAGTTAGTCAACTAAAAGTAATGAAAAGAGAACATGAACATTTCAGCACACAGATGACTAAATATCTTGATGCATTGAGGATAGCCAAGGATAAAGTAAGAGATCTAGAAAGAGAGAAACAACAACTTGAAGTCTTAGTATCTGATAAGGATAATGAAATCACAAGGATGACTGGAATTCAACAAAACCTATCAGATCAACTAGGTTATGCACATCATGAAGCAAATCTGAAAGATGATGAGAATCAAGCATTGAAACTTGAAGTATCAAGGTTGACCAATGAACTTGAAATAGAGAAGAAATCCAAGGAAACACTAAAGAAGAGATATGAAGCATCAAAGATGTTGGATGAGCAACTGAATACAAGAAGACCCAACAAAGATGCAGGACTCGGTTACAAAGGAAAAGACTCTATCGAGAAGGGAATTCATACTACCGAGAGAGGAGAATCATCAAAGCAAGCTAGAATCAAGAAGAACATCAAAAGAAAGAAGCCGATTTGCAACTACTGTGGAAATCAAGGTCATACTGCCAACATGTGCCAAATCAGAAAAGGTAAGCAACTGAATGTCACTAAGTCAAATGGTTATTGTTACAATTGCAATAAATATGGTCACACATCTAATCAATGTAGGACAAAGTTTGTTAACAATTATCAGAAGGGAAAATTCAAAGGGTTTTGTAAAACCTGCAATAGATATGGACATAGTACTAAGAAGTGTTGGTTTAAGCAAAAGAACTATATGTGGTCTACACATTGAGCAAATGCTAGAGGTTACCGAACTCACACAAATCCTTACCGACAGTATTCTGCAGTACCATGGGATTACAATACAAGGTTATGGTGTGAATGTTGTGGAAGATATGGACATATAAGTGCCAACTACTTTATAAGGTTTAGGATGAACAACCGAAGATCATGGAGAAATCTTGGTATGGCATGTTTTCATTGTCACAAAGTTGGACACTTGGCTGGAGATTGCAAAGATCAACCTAGAAAAGACACTGAGGAAATAAAAGACAAATTAAAGATGATTTGTAAAAAGAAGGAAATTGTGTCAAATGAAGAAAGCACCTTACCTACCGAGTTAGGTGCACCTATTCCAAATTAATTAGTAAAGGTATGAAGGGACTACATTCTCTCAAGGTTAAATCTTAACAGTTCCTATTTTATTATGTACTTAATTCAAAATATGCATAGTTAAAGATGTAGTAGTAAGTTTGAAATTATATCAAAGTCTTTTGGAGCACTATATAGGAAACCTGTCAAGTCGGTGAATACAAGAATTTTGTCAAGTCAGTAAATGAAGGAAGTTTGGTTACTCGGTTAAAGCGCAAAAGGAAAGAAAGTTTAGTGGAACTGAGTGCATTTAATGTTTTTTTGACCTAACCCGCACAGAGCCCGATAAGGTATATTATGTACTTAAAGCATTTTTCACGGTCATTTTTACTTACCAAGTTTTTGTGAGAGTAGAGAAAAGCAATTCAAAGGCGATCAAGCCTCCTATAAAGAAAATTCAAGGTAGTTACATCAATCTCAATGCATTGTTAAGATGGTTTACAGATCTTATCAAGTTGTTGTTATCTGCTAAGTGTGAAGCGTCTGTCATTTGAAAATCCTGAAACCCTAAGGATCTTTTGTTAGTTTTTATCTAAAATCTACAAATGGCACCTAAGATCCAAGTTCCCATCATTGTCAAGAATGTTGAGAAGCCCTCACTAAAATACTCTTTGACTCCCAAAGTTGCATCTGAACCGGATGATAAAACCACATTTTCACTCATCCTGGATAGAGTGTTATTAGTCGAGGATGTGAGATTCTTCACCAAATGTCATGTTGAAGAAATCGATCATGTTGAAATCAAAGACACCTATGATGAACTATACACAGATGGTAAATTGAATAGCATGTATGAGCACATTAAGATCAAGGGATTAACTAAAGCCCTAACCTATCCCCATGTGTTCAAACCCTAGTGGGTCAAGTTTGTTCTGAGCAGAGTTCACAATGATTTCATGTGGTTAGAAGAGCAACTGTTTAAAATTACCAAGGAAATCATTCATCTGATTATCAGTTACCCTATTTATGATCATGCCCGAGCTCAAACGATGATATCACAGAAGGAATTGATCAGTTTAACCAGAGTGGAATCAGATTGCACGGGATTGAAATTGAACAGTGTCACCGATGCAGAACTAAAATTTGCCATTAGGGTAATAGGCTACTGTTTCTTCCAATCTATAAGGGAAAATAGTGTACCCTATGCAGCAGTAGACCTAGCATACAAAATTGTGAAAAAGTGAATGAAAATTGATCTTTGTGAAGTGTTGCTGAAAAATCTATTTGAGAATCTAAACACCATCAGGAAGCCAAAGAAGAACAACTTGGCTAATACACTAAAGTTTGGATAACTACCTGTATGCATGTTTTTTTATTTTGAAAAATTCTTTCCATCAGTCGGTAAAGTTGTTTGGGAACTACACCGACCAATCACCCATTAGATTAATGACTTCATCAAGAAGTTAGGTGATAATTTAAATGATATTATGGATGATTACTTCAGCAAATTTTAAGAGAAAATGCATAATAGGTACCAGATTCCACCCCAGCTAGTGGAGAAATACAAAAATGATATATGTTTTGAAGTAGACACTGATTACTATTATGTGAATGTTGTGGAACCAATAACTCAATCTTTGTCACCTATGGGTTACGAGATCAATTTTGACATCACACAACAACAAATTGATGCATTTCTTACATTGCCAAGACATGCTACCGAGTTGAGGTATGGAACCTATGAAGAAGTGAAGGAAAAAGTAAAGATGAGCATTGCAGTACCCAAAGCTACAAGAAAGGCAACAAAGATGATAAAGGCATTATCGGAGAAATTTAGAGAAGACTCTTCCTCCACACCTATCAAAGGCACTTTAGCCATTACCAAAGAGGCAGCTATAACATTGAGCACCGAATTGCCTAAGGGAAAAGTGTTGAAAAGAAAGAAACAGGACACATCAAAGGCCTCACCAACTCCACCAGCAAAGCAACCTAATACTAGAGCATTTGCAGCTTCACCAAGTAAGAAAGCAAAGAGTGTTACTGTTCCTAAGGTAACAAAAACTTACAAGAAAACTACTCGAAGACTCATTTTGGCAAAAGAGTCTAGTGACACCGAATCTAAGGATGCTAGCAAATTTCAGATTGTCAAGAGCAAGAAGGTAAATGTACATAGTGTTGAAAATTTCTATGCTAATCTGAAAGAATATGGCGGATTTGGAGGATTCAAATATGTCAAGTATGAAACCAAAAATAATGATGAAAAGAGACAAATTGAAGAAGTTGTCATCTGCACACTTCTAAAATTTTGGTTGGCTCCATTGGAACTATCTAAGTCACTTCCAAATGAATTATATTTACATATTGATGATAGGTGGAAGTATGCAATGGACTCAGAGAAACAGATCAGAGAAATAAGTTTGGTACATCTCTTTCCTGACATGTCAATAGCTGAAATAAAGGAACATCTGACAACCTACAACTCAAAGTTTCTCATCAAACAAAGAGCCTTAAAATTGATGAATGGGTTTTATATTGAAGTAGAAAATGAGACAAAAGCACAATGGTAGGAAATCTTTAAAATCAAGGATGCTGGTGAGAAAGCTACAGTTGAAATTGTTGATGTCACCGAGCAAGATCTTGATGATACCAAGCAAGACCCTGCTGACACCATTCAAATAGATGAAGATATCATGGATATAGAGGCACCAGAACAAGAAATGATAGAAGGCAATGCATATGCAGAACTTGTATCTAGTGAATCAGTCTTGGAACAAGTTTAGCCTTATCCACCGGTCAATCAACCTATCTCAACTGAAACCCCTCAGGATACAGATAAAGACACCAAAGGTCACAAGTCTACAATAGGAGAAGGTACTACTCAAGAATAGACATCTCAAGCACCTTCTAGCACTGAAAATGTTGAAACTGAGACACCTAGTACCGAGACACCAAAGGACTCTATAGAGGCTAAAGAAACTGACCAAAGTGTTGCCTCTACCGAGCAACCTACCGAGGGTCATCAAGCCTCACAAGCCATTGTCTTAGTTCAATTGGTGAAAGGTAAAGAAAAGAAGATGAAAAAGCATAGTTTTAAAGTTGATTTGTCAAAACTAATAGTGTTGCCCAATGTTGATATATCAGAATTAAAGGGGCAAGCACTCATTGATTTTGGTGAACTATGCAAAGCAAAGGCCGAACAAGAGAATCAAATGGTGATTCAAAAGAAAAATAAAGTACTTCAGAAGGTGAAAGCACTCTTAATAGATATGCTACCTGAAGCTACAATGTCAATAGATGTAGCCATCCACATTCAACTGGATGAACTCCTAACAAAGATAGAGACATCTGGAGTAGATGCATTGAAATATTTGAGAAAGATAAAAGACAAAGAGCTCACTGCAAAAATGATAGAAGAGGTACAGAAAGCTATAGCTATTGGCAAAGTTAAACTTGTCAAATTTATTACTGAGTTGACTCCTCAACTCAAGCACATTCTTTATTTATTTCAGAAACTCTGCACATTTTCTTTATTCATTAAAGACACCAAAAATAAAATGGAAGCAATTGAGAAAGAGATCATCGATCTCTCAAATAAGTTGACCAAAGAGCCCAATTTAGTTCAGAATTCCTATACAAAGCTACAATAGCTCATGGCTCAAAAATTGGACCTAAGAAATGAAGAACACAAGATCAGGATGGACATCATGACACTTCAGACATTATTCCTTCCTCATCTTTCATCCATCCAAGAACAGATCAACTGAGCCACCTCCTTATCTACTACACAAGAGGGAAGCACTCTAGATGGCTTAATATCATTATTGGCTAATATTCAAGCCCAGAATTTTTTAATGGACAGTGTAAAGGATGAACTCTCTGTCACTCTCACCAAAGCATAGAAAAAGTACAAATCCATTTTGGACCAGTTGCCACCACCGAATGGTAATTAAGTTTTGTTGTTTGTCATTAAGGGGGAGTGATACAATATTAGATGAGTGATATAGTATTCAAAGTACCGAAGTATAGCATCAAACAAAAGGAGTATATCGAGTAGGGTAAGCAGAGTACCCAAGAGTAGTGAATAGAATAGTAAGCAAATCACAAGTGCAACACACAAAACTTTGATCACTGAGCATGCAAATTCAAAGTTTTGTACAGTATATTGATAAGGGAAGTATATCTGGATTTACTATTTCATTGACTATTGTATATACTGTCAGTATAGTCAAATTTTGCAAGTATATAGATTATTGAGTGATAACTTTGAAAGTAGCTTTCGTCAAACATCTCAACTAATGTCAAAAGGGGAGATTGTTACTACTTATCAAGTTGCCATTAGTTTTATGTTCACAGTTATTCTATATACTCTACTTGGTTACTACTACCGAAATATTCAATCGGTATGCACAGTCTAGTCGGTTATAGAAGAAAGTAGTCTCAAAGTGTAATATACACCGACCTATCTACCGAGTGTCATTCCATGTCTACCGAGCAGCAAAGATGACACACCAAGTTGATATACACCAAGTGAAACATGTTACTAGATTCATTGAACTTGGACATACATATGAAAATGTGTTACAAGATTGAGGCACATCTAACCGTTATCACATTGGAAATTGCACTTAAAGATTGTGTATGATTTTAAGGTCATCTAATGAATGAAATATTTTGTATGGTTATTCATTCGATAAAATATATTTGTAAGATCGAAGCAATGAATGGATTACCGACATAAGAGATCTATTTATACAACATGGATTAAGATCAGACATATATATGTAGCATGACAGAAAGGAAGATATAGAAATATATGAAGCAAGACATGTGAAAGCACTAAGTGTTATGACTGTTACAGAGACACAGAATTCACCAAGAAGGATTTCAGAGAACAGTCAAAGAACAGAGCAAACAGAAGGGTTTACCGAGTTACTATATGGGTTACCGAGGTATGTTATGAGCAAGGTAATCTTATTCTAAGCACATAGAATCTACTATAACATGTTGGTAATTTGGTATGGTTTTGTCATTGATGTCAACACCTGCTAAATACGCCTACTTTGGAGATCCAACAACATTCACCGGCAATTAGTAAACTGTTCAAACAATCACCGGTCTATGGTTAACCGGCAGGATATAATGTTCACCGGTACCTGCAATGACATGGAAGACACTTGGTAATGTCGAAGACATCATATGGACACTTTTCCTTGAATTAATATCATTGGTATATTCTTATTTGCATATTTACTTTTACTGACAAATAGGTCCAGGTTATCTAGGGTTACACCGGTAGGTTTATTTTTTCCAGATCAGCATGGCATGCTATGGAGATGATTTATTATTGTTATAAAAGCATTAAGCCGACATGTTCAATCAGTTATTGCATCGGATATTGTATTATTTGTAAAATGTTTTATTGTAATATCTTGTAGAGCCGACCTACTAAAATTGGTCTTAGGGTATGGTATAAATGTAAGATCTTATTTGTAAGATCAAGTATGGAATGCGAAAAAGAATTGTAAGAAGGTATATGCAAGATTAAGCAAAGGTATACATGAAGACATCATTTGAAGGTGAAGCTAGGTTTTTGTAGAAGCATATCAGCATTACACCAGTACTGAATCCAGTATATGAAGATGCTATTTTGTGAAGTACATTCTCATTGGATTTAACCATCCAACTATAGTCAGTGTGACTCCCATTTGTGTTTGAGTAGTGAGCTCTAGGCTGTTGGCCTTTCTGCATGTGCAGACCCCTCTTTGTACACTTACTATTTGCAGTAGTATCATCTGATTGTGGGTAAGGTTTCCCACCATGGTTTTTCCCCTTACAGGGTTTCCACGTACAAATATTTGTTTCATGTGTTGTGGTTGACTTTGTGCTTATGTTTCATGCATTAATTCTTACCGGTACAGCATTTCCTGTTAACACTATTTACTGGCACAATTAACTGTCTTACCGGTATTAAGCATTAAGTTGGTTGATAAGATTTTGGTTTGAATTTATTAGACAGCTGATTCACCCCCCCCTCTCAGTTGTCCCCAGGACCTACAATTGGTATCAGAGCCTAGTCCTCTTTTTTTGCAGAAGTTTACAAACTTGAGGAGATCCAATGTCTACTAATTATTTCAGAAAGGATAGTCCTAAACTCGATGGAACCAACTATGGAATATGGAAAATCAGAATGGAGACACATCTAAATTGCATTGGTAAAGACATCTGGGAAGTTACTAAGAATGGTTATACTGCTACTGTAGCTGGTCAACTTGCTCCTATTACTTTAGGTAAAGATGAAGAAAATGATTGCAAAGCAAGAGAAACACTTTTGAGTGCATTATCAGATCAACAAATCATGGGATTATCAGATAGATCTACTGCAAAAGCTATTTGGGATCATTTGGAAACACTGAATGAAGGGGATTCCACAATCAAAATTGCAAAACTTGAAAACTTCCGAGTCAGGTATGAACATCTAAAAATGGAAGAAGATGAAAGAATTTCTGCTTTTATGGAAAGAGTAAATGAAATTGTCTTAGGTATCAAATGTTGTGGAGGAACCTTGAGTGAAGATGAGATTGTTTCAAAAATCTTAGGAGGTTTTCCACCGGCATATAAAATGAAGGTTACTGCTATTAATGAGTTGAGAACAATGCCTAATACATCAGTAACTAGGGATACATTGATTGGAAAACTTTTGGCTTTTGAAATTGAGGAATTTGGTCCTGTTGCTACTATAAAAACTGATTTGGCCTTCAAAGCATCAACATCATCTACTCCATCTTTTGACAAATCAGACTAGAGAGCCTTTTATACAAGAGAACTTGAAGAAACTAGGAAGGAGAATGAAGAACTTGAAGAACTTGAAGCACTATTTGCAAGAAAAATGCCAAAAGGTCCAATTGGAAGTAAGTATGAAGGTAAAGCACCCTTTAAATGTTTCGACTGCAATAAGATTGGTCATATGGCTTCAAGATGCCCTGATAGACATGCTAGACTAAGAGAAGAAGCTAGAAGGACATACAAACCTAATCCTGAATATCAGAGATACAGATTTAACAAAAACAAAGAAAAATCTTGTTACATTGTTGATGAAGGTGTGACTGATGATTCTGATGAGGATCCAGTAGACAATGGATGGGTCTTTGTTGCTATAACAAAAGATCAACCAGTACCTATTGCTCAACCGGTAGAAAAAGCCCTAGCAGCTAAAGTTGAATCAAAGGATGAATGGATTATTGACTCAAGATGCTCACATCACATGATTGGAGACAAAGGCAAATTCTTGAACTTTCAAGAATACAATCTAGGTTTAGTAAGATTCAGAGATGACAAAGCCTATTCAATCAAAGGTAAGGGTTCAATATCTCTTGATGGTAAACATAACACTGACAATGTTTACTATGTCGAAGGATTAAAATATAATCTTTTAAGTGTTGGTCAATTAGTTGAGAAAGGTTTTCAGTTACAATTTAAAAATGGAAAATGCAAAATCATGAATAGAACTGGTTTGGAAATTGCAACCAATAATCAGACTAGAGGTAATATCTTTCATTTGAATAACAGTGAAAAGGCATGCTTAATTGCACATATAGATGAAAGTTGGCTATGGCATAAAAGACTATGTCATGTAAATTTTGATTGCATGGTAAAAATCAGTACTTCTAAGGTAGTTAGAGATCTACCTAAAATTATGAAACCTCAGAATACAATTTGCAAGGAATGTCAATTTGGAAAACAAGTTAGAACTAGTTTGAAATGTATTCCAGAAAAATCCAATAATGCTCTTGATTTAATTCACACTGATTTATGTGGTCCGGCTAGAACTAAAAGCTTACAAGGTGATAGATATTTCATGCTAATTATTGATGATTATTCTAGAATGTGTTGGGTTACTTTTCTCAGGGAAAAATCAGAAGCACTTGGAAAGTTCAAACTATTCAAAGCAATGGTTGAAAATGAAACTGGTGAGAAAATTAAATGTTTAAGATCAGATCAAGTAGGAGAATTCACATCTAGAGATTTTAATACATTCTATGAAGTAAATGGAATCAAAAGATAGTTATCAGCACCTCAGACACCACAATAGAATGGAGTTGTTGAAAGGAAAAATAGAACTATTTTGGATGTAGCAAGAAGTATGTTATCAAAAGAAAATCTACCACATGTGTACTGGAGAGAGGAAGTAAGCACTGTTGTCTATACATTCAACAAAGTTCACATCAAAGGTGAAACCGGTAAGAGCCCTCATGAACTATGGTTTGGTAATACTCCTACTCTTAAGTATTTCAGAATTTTTGGAGGTAAATTTTATATTAGAGAGATGAGTATATTGGCAAGTTTGATCCTAGAAGTGATGAAGGAATATTTCTCGGTTATTCATCTAAGAGTAAAGCTTATAGATGCTTTAATAAAAGATTACAGAAAATTGTTGAGAGTACAAATGTAAAGATTGATGAACAATTCAGAGGAACTTCAAGGTATATAGACTCTGAACCGGTAACAGAAATTATGACAAATTAACCAATAGTAAATCCACTAGTACAAAATGATGATCCAGTTACTCTGGTATCATCAAAGGATACCATAGCAATTGAAGAACAATAACAGACTAAGACACCCCGGTATGTAAGACTGAATCATTCTGAAGATCAGATAATTGGAAGCAAATTTAAAGGAGTCATGACAAGAGGAAGATTGGAAAATGAAGAGGTATGTCTTTTTTCTCAAATTGAACAATTATCTATCAATGAGGCATGTGAAGATAAATTTTGGATTAAAGCTATTGAAGAAGAATTAGGACAAATTGAGAAAAATAATACTTGGACATTAGTTCCCCGGCTTGAAAATAAAAATGTAATTGGAACCAAATGGGTATTTAGAAACAAACGCAATGAAGATGGTAAGGTTATCAGGAATAAAGAAAGACTAGTGTGTAAGGGATATTCTCAGAAAGAAGGAGTTGATTACAATGAAACCTTTGCACCGGTAGCCAGAATTGAGGCAGTTAGATTATTCTTGGCCCTTGCAGCTCACAAGGATTACAAAGTTTATCAAATGGATATTAAATGTGCATTTTTGAATGGAGATCTTGAAGAGGAAGTCTATATTGAACAACCTGATGGATTTTCTTTGACAGATAACAATGATATGGTTTGCAGACTAAGAAAAGCTCTGTATGGACTAAAACAAGCTCCAAGAGCCTAGTATGCAAGATTGGATAAGTATCTTTTAAAAATTGGTTTTACTAAAGGAAATGTAGATAGCAATTTATATTACAAAGTAACTAATGATGACATTTTGATTATGGAAGTATTTGTTGATGATATAATCTTTGGAGGAGGAGATGGATTATGCAAAGAATTTTCTCTTAAAATGCAGCATGAATTTGAAATGTCTATGATTGGAGAAATAAAATTCTTTTTAGGATTGCAGATTTTATAGACTGATAAAGGCATTTTTTTGAGTCAATCTAAGTACTTGAAAGAACTACTCAAGAGATTTGGGATAGAGAACTCTAAACCGGTAAGCACACCTATGACTACAAATGACAAATTATCTCAAAGGGATGAATCTACACCTGTTAATCCAACTAGATACAAATCTATGATAGGAGGTTTACTGTATTTGACACAAACCAGACTTGATATTATGAATGCAGTATGTATAGTTTCTAGATTTTAGAGTAATCCCAAGGAAAAACATGAATTAGTAGTACAAAGGATTTTCCGGTACTTACAAGGCACAACAAATCTTGGATTATGGTATCCTAAAGATGAAATTTTTTTATCTATATGCATACACAGATGCAAATTGGGCAGGAGATGTGGATGATAGAAAGAGAACCACTGGAGGAGCATTCTTTCTTGGAAAGAGATTAGTTTCTTAGTTAAGTAAGAAATAGAGTTGTACATCTTTATCAATAGCAGAATCAGAATATGTTGCAGCAGCAACAAACTGTACACAGGTACTTTGGCTTAAGCAAATGTTGAAAGACATAAAGGTAAAATGCAAGGAACCTATTACTATATATTGTGATAACACTGCAGCAATTGATATATCTAAGAATCCAGTATTACATTCTAAAACAAAACATGTTTCTATCAAACTGAATTTTCTAATGGAAAAAGTTGAAGAAAAGGAAATAAAACTAGTTTATGTGAATACTAAAGAACAACTTGCAGATATTTTTACAAAACCTTTGCCTAAGGAAACTTTTGAGTATCTTAGAGATCAGCTCGGAGTCTTACCTCCACCGGTAAAGACTTGGACAGTTAATGATTGTCATCAACCGAAAGAATTAAATGGACAAATCTTTTATTCCGATATTTGATGAGGAAGCTACTTCTCAGGGGGAGTAGTTTGTATATTGAATTGGTTGGTATTTTGTATGAACCTGACCTTTTTCTGACTTTGGCATTTGATGTCAAAGGGGGAGAGATATATGGAAAAACATTAAGGAAAAATATATGGAAAAATGCATTATCTTTTTGAGGAGAGATTGGTATTGTAAACAAATCTTTGTATAAACACATATTACTCCCAGGGGGAGAATTGGTTTTTGTACTTGGCATTTCTATTTTGGCACTTTGATGATTTTTCCATCTTGTGTTGCCATCAATGCCAAAGGGGGAGATTGTTGGTATTTTGGTATGGTTTTGTCATTGATGTCAACACCTACTAAATACGCCTACTTTGGAGATCCAGCAACATTCACCGGCAATCAGTAAACTATTCAAACAATCACCGGTATATGGTTAACCAGGAGGATATAGTGTTCACCGGTACCTGCAATGACATGGAAGACACTTGGTAATTTCGAAGACATCATATGGACACTTTTCCTTGAAGTAATATCATTGGTATATTCTTATTTGCATATTTGCTTTTACCAGCAAATAGGTCCAGGTTATCTAGGGTTACACTGATAGGTTTATCTTTTCCAGATCAGCATGGCATGCTATGGAGATGATTTATTATTGTTATAAAAGCATTAAGCCGACATGTTCAATCGGTTATTGCATCGGATATTGTATTATTTGTAAAATGTTTTATTGTAATATCGTGTAGAGCCTACCTACTAAAATTGGTCTTAGGGTATGGTATAAATGTAAGATCTTATTTGTAAGATCAAGTGTGGAATGCAAAAAAGAATTGTAAGAAGGTATATGCGAGATTAAGCAAAGGTATACACGAAGACATCATTTGAAGGTGAAGTTAGGTTTTTGTAGAAGCATATCAGCATTACACCGGTACTGAATCCAGCATATGAAGATGCTATTTTGTGTAGTACATTCTCATTGGATTTAACCATCCAACAGTAGTCAGTGTGACTCCCATTTGTGTTTGAGCAGTGAGCTCTAGGTTGTTGGCCTTTTTGCATGTGTAGACCCCTCTTTGTACACTTACTATCTGCAGTAGTATCATCTGATTGTGGGTAAGGTTTCCCACCGTGGTTTTTCCCCTTACAGGGTTTCCACATACAAATATTTGTGTCATGTGTTGTGGTTGACTTTGTGCTTATGTTTCATGCATTAATTCTTATTGGTACAACATTTCCTGTTAACACTGTTTATCGGCACAATTAACTGTCTTACCGGTATTAAGCATTAAGTTGGTTAATAAGATTTTGGTTTGAATTTATTAGACAACTGATTCACCCCTCCCTCTCAGTTGTCCCCGGGACCTACATAACATTCCAGATGTAAAGTTGCAGATATTTGTAATGATTTTATTGTAATATTTTGAAGTTGTAAGAGAAACCTTTAACAAGGTAAAAGACTCTAATCAGGTCTATAAATTGTAAAGCCTCTAACCAGGTGCAACATTTAGAATAAGTGTTGTTAAATCCTTCAGCAAGGTAGATCTAACAAATCTTGATACTCCTAACAAGGTAAGCTATCAGAAATAGCTAAACATGTAGCTCTAACCGAGCAACCTTTATTATTGCAGTAGTGAAGTTATGGGTGCCATCCCCACCGCAGTTTTTCTCTCTAATCAAGAGTTTCTGCGTAACCAAAATATATGTGTTATGGAGTGAATCATGTATGATTGTTACTTATTTGTTTTAGCTTTATATTATGTTACCGCACTATTTAGTTTATGCATAACAATAAAGTTATTGTTGAAGAAATGTTTTGAAGTATTGATTCACCCCTCCCCTCTGAGTACATTAGCTTTCCATATTGGGCCTAACACTAATTACTTCAGAAATGAAGACCCTCTCATGGATGAAAGACAAATTTCAAATCCAAGACCTTCAAGACCCTAAAATTGTTACTTGAAATTGATGAGAACATTATTGAGAATCTTGAAGGTAAGAGGTCAACAAGAACCGTTCGATTGTGGGCTACACAATTTTTCGACCAAAATTTTAGCAATAAGACATTGACCGAGCAATGCCAACTTTTTGTTCAATTGCTAAAGATGATAAAGATGAGACCATTGCTAAACAAATTGAATATTCGTATGAACAAGAAGATGGAGAGAAATTCTATTATTGCCAAAAATCTATTTGATACTCTCATTTCTATTGGACAGAGTACCAAGGAAAGAGATAAGAGAGCCGCTCAAAGAGTGATTACAACCTCCTTAGTATGCCATCAATTGAGGAAGGCTCATCAAATGAGACAAACTTCTGTTGATTTGAATATAAATTGTAAAACTTTGGATAGAGCACTTTCACGAAGACAAAGAGTCGATGATCCACTTCAACATGATACATGGGCTTTTGGTAGGAGGCTTCCACGTGTTGATAGAAAGTTGACTAACAATGTGAAGGAGGAGATTCAAGAATTTTGGCACTCTAATTCTAGAGTATCACCCAATGTAAAGGATTTTTAAAATTAAGAATCGACAACTGAGACTGCACACTACATTCCAAACATTTCTTTGAACCAAGCCAAACAATGTTGTACAATTTTTTTTGTGAAGTACATCCAACTTTGCAAATATCACAAAGGGCCTTTGAATCTTTGAAGTCATTTTATTGTGTACCTCTTAAGATTCCTAATACTTGTTGTTGCAAGTACCATGTGGATTGTTCAATGTACCATGAACTTTTATGCCATATTCATTCTACGATGCATACTAATGAGATGTTGTAGGAGTGTGGTGCAATTCTATTTCCAAGATCATCAAGAGACTTGAAAGATCTATTTTTTATGCCCTAGAGATGATGGCTACTATTTCTATAGAAATGATTTTTTGAATGAGAAGTGCTCACAATGTGGTGAGTTGTCAAATTTTGTTTCATGTTTTCATGAGGGCAAAAAACATGAGTTTGGAAAGAATTATCTTGAGAAAAAAAGATATGAGACTTTGAAATATAATTTGAAGAGCGGAGGTGAAGGTTCTAGATGCGAATTAGTCTCAACAGAAGTGAGCGTTGCTGATTTTATTTTGGATTTTCCTTAAAATCTTTTCTACAAGTATGCAAGGCACACCCATAGGTCTCAGTGGTTGTATCAACAATTCAGGATGTGTAAGAACTCTTTCCTAATTGGCACTATTGTATCAGTGGTTGATTTTGTATAGAACTATAATTTGCAACCACAGAATGAGGTACAGTCTCAGTACTACAATTCAATCCAGATTGCTATTTTTATTCATATTACATATAGACATGCTCCTGATAGTACAAAAGAGGACAAGAAGATAATAAGGGAGTATCATTTTTATATGAGTGATGATAGATCACACTCCTTAGAGTATGTGCAATATTCTTTTGAGAATGCACGTATGTTTTATTGGTTGAATAGAATGCATGCAGAGAGTTGTATACCTCATATTTGGTGTTTTTTGAGGTAGGGCATGGAAAGGGGGAGCATGATGGAGCAGGTGCATGTTTGAAGAGAGCTCTAGTTAAGGAGTAATTGAGGATTTCAGGTGCAAATTTCTCTGATGCATGTTCTATTATTGATTGGTGTAGTTTAGAATTGTCACATGGAGGTACTCTTGATTCAGTAGTGACCAGATTCTTTTGGTTGGTTGAGGAGGGCACAACGGGAGACAAACTAGATTGTCAAACAATTAAAGATTCTTCAAAGATGCATTCATTTCTCAGCTCAGATACAAGTACATGGACCATTTGGACATGAGTGTTGGCTTGTTTTTGTAAGAGTTGTGTTCAGTGTGATTAGGATCAGTGCAAGTTGATACGTGGGTTCCACAATATCTAACTCCTTTATCTCAAACAATATCCTTGTCAAACGATGACATGGAAATTTCACTTGAGTATGACTGTTTATCAGATCTTGTACAACCAGGACATTTTTTTGCAGTTGTTGCACTGCAAGGGAATTAAGAGAGATCAAAATATTGGTTGGCATGATGTGTACAGGGAAAATAGAAGCTAACATAACCAGTGACAGATAATGATGGGTTCACATATCCTATAGGTTCAGTTGTTTTTGGGGGAACTTGGTTGCGAACATACATGATTAGAAAAAATTGCATACCTACATTTGAAGATTATGAGAGACACAAAAACATTCTCATGTATTTGCACCTTATTATATCTAAAAATATCAATTTGTTGAAGTATCAAGAAAAACTAAAGACCAAAGACCTATGGATAGTGAGTAATGTTGATCATGAAGCAATACTAGATAGTCTTAAGCAAAGAGATGACCCTTCAGACATACTTGAGTAGTAGGTCTTTAATGGTGCCTTATTTTTTTATCATGCAATTCATTTCAAACAATGATCATAAAACTTTAATGTTCAATTTTGTTAAGTGTATATTAAGGATGTGTTCAAAATGTAGGTCTAATGAACGTTTTTTTTTACAACATGTTTTTTGCATGCACATAGTGGGTACACTTGATATAATTTCAAGGGACATATTTTTGCAACATGACTTATTATCATGCATTTGATGAGCATTACAATTTTTTTATAATAAACAACACTATTTGATAATTTTTGATGATATAATTATCGCAAAACCTTTATGCTCATGCAGGTCTTTTTGATGATATACAACACTATCACATCATGATTTTTGCATCAACATAGTGGGTTCTCTTGATATAATTCGAAAGGACGTATTTTTATGGTATATAATCCCACCTTTTCATTTATTATCATGCATTTCAGTTGAAGTGATTATCATAAATCCTTTATGTTTATGCATGCATTTTATGTGTAGACTAACAATTCTTAAAAATATAGGTTCATGCTAGATCATTTGTTGTTGACTAGTTTACTCTTGGTGATGGTACATATTCCTTTGTGCATTAATGAGATTAAATTTTGTGCATAAACACTAAGTCCCTCACTTTGTCAATGTGATTAAATTTTGTAAACTTTCACACACTATTTCAAGTGAATGTATTGTCATTTACAAATGACAATATCTACCATCATCTTCAACCATGCAGAGAAATGTAGTGAGAGGGCTTTAATCAACATGTGTCTTTCTTCAAATTTATGCTTGTAGACTTTTCATAGAAACTGGTAAGTTTCATAATTATACAATCTTGTATGTCTTAAAAATGTTTCAAATGATCTATTTATAATTGGACAAAATAATTTGTATTAAGTGTTATAATTTGTTTCTTGTAGCACATTCATTCTGCATTAAAAGGTTGCTTATTTTGGCCTTCATTTATATGTAGGCATTGTTGTACATAAGCTTTTCTCTTATTCATTCATTTGGGATGTTGTATTTGTATATGGATGTGAATTGATGAAACTTTGTTATGATGATATACGATGTCCATGAGCAAACTGGTTTAGTTATATTGAAGATATATAATATATCTGTACATGAGTACATTGGTGTAGTTGTATTGATAGTGATGAAAAATCATGTTTGCATACTCGTTCATGCATGTCAAATGCAAGTGTAATGGTAATTATGTGTATACAATACATGGAAATATTGATGATCACTATGTGTCTACAATGTAATGCTTGTTTATCTATATTTTTTCATTCAATGAGACTGACGGAGCTTTTGCCAACTGAAAAATGCTGCCCTAATAAAACCATAGGAAAAATTTAAAAACCAAGATAGAATTTTGTAGGCACCCCTCTTGTAGCCTCGTAGGTTCAAATGGATTATTCGCAAGTGCCATAGATTCTGTGTTAGGGCCCATCAAAGTTTGACAATTTTTAGCACTTAGGGTGCTCAAGGGACGACGTTGGTAGGGTATGACCCCAAGCGTTCGACTGAGTGGGGGGGAAAAATAGGAGCATGCATAGGGTAATAATGCCTAACTAGACATGTCAGAACTGATGGTTCATGATCATGATGAGCAGAACGATAAATTGGCCATGCGACAAAATTTGATTGAATGAGACTAACAATTTTTTCGCCAATTGAAAAAATGATGCCCTAATAAAACCGTAGGGAAAATTGAAAAACTTCGATAGAATTTTGTAGGGACCCCTCTCATGGCCCCTTAGGTTCAAATAGATTATTCATAGGTGCTACAAATTTTGAGTTAGGGCCATCAAAGTTTGATAATTTTAGCACTTAGGGTGCTCAAGGGATGATACCGGTAGGGTATGACCCTGAGCATTTGACCGAGTTGGGGGGGGGGGGGGGAATAGGAGCATGCATAGGGTAATAATGCCTAACTGGACATGTTAGAACTAATGGTTTGTGATCGTGATGAGAAGAATGATAAATTGGCCATGCGACAACATTTGATTGAATGAGATTGACGATTTTTTGCCAACTGAAAAAATGTTGCCCTAATAAAACTATAGGGAAACTTGAAAAATCGAGATAGGATTTTGTAGGTACCCCTTGCATGGCCCCGTAGGTTCAAATGGATCATTTTTAGGTGCCATAGATTCCAAGATAGGCTTTTGTAGGGACCCCTCTTATGGCCCCGTAGGTTCAAATGGATCATTTGTAGGTGTCACAAATTCCGAGTTAGGGCTCGTCAAAGTTTGAAAATTTTTAGCACTTAGGGTGCTCAAGGGACGACGTTGGTAGGGTATGACCTCGAGCATTCTACCGAGTTTGGGGGGACAAATAGTAGCATGCATAGGGTAATAATTCCTAACTAGACATGTTGGAACCAATGGTTCATGATCACGACAAGCAGAACGAGAAATTGGCCACGCGACAACATTTGATTGAATGAGACTAACGATTTTTTTGCCAACTAAAAAAATACTTCCCTAATAAAATCGTAGGGAGTCATGAAAAATTGAGATAGGTTTTTGTAGGGACCCCTCTCAAGGCCCTATAGGTTTAATCAGATCATTTGCAAGTGCCATGGATTTTGAGTTAGGGCCCATCAAAGTTTGACAATATTTAGCACTTAGGATGCTCAAGGAACGAAGCCGATAGGGTATGACCCCAAGTGTTCGACTGAGTGAGGGGGACAAAATAGGAGCATGCATAGGGTAAGAATGACTAGCTGGATATGTTAAAACTGATGATTTGTGATCACAATGAGCAAAACAATCTTGAGCAATTTTGCCAATATAAGTAACCTATGACTAGACATAACAAGTATTGGTCTAGATGACCTTATTACATAAAAATGATTATATTTTACCTTATTTACATTAAGAATCTATCAAAACACTTATCTTCCAAATTTGATCTCATGGAGGCCTGATGAGAAAGGAGGTAATTAAATTTGATGAAGTTGCCAAAGGCAACCAAATTTAACACTTACGATTTAGATGAAATGAATTATATATAATTTGAAGATTATACAAACAACACTTACGATGAAATGAAATGAATTGTATTGTTTATTAAATAACCATTATTAACCATTGTTAATTATTGGATTGAAGATTAAATTTTTCCATGATAACATCGTCCACACATGAGCAACAATCTCTATGATCAAATATCAACTTCTGTATATATGAAAATGTCAAATGATTGCAAGTGTATGTCCACACACAAATATGGCATAAACGCCAACTCAAACAAAATGTATGTCTATATACGTGAATGTATATCCATATATAAAATATACATGCCAGCTAGACATATAAGAATCCCAAAATTCTCTATAACAACCTAAGCTACTAATGGATCATCAAAATTGATCCTCTTCACCGCACTGCTCAGCTCTAAAGGATCCTGCACAAGAAAAAACAAACCACGATTAAGATTAGTTATATTATATAACTCACATTCAAAAATTTAACATAAAAAAGAACTATAATTGAACTATTCTTGTTTACCTCATCTCCACATTTTCTCTTCATCTTTGGAGGACTCTTGATGTATGTCTTCAATAGAGGAGGTATGTTTTCAATATTTTTATACACAACCTACATATGTTCACAAACATGACATTGATACAAGTTAGCATATAATTGTCACTAATAATAACAAATTATATCTACTAAACACAAAATAAAATAAACATACATGTACTTAAGGCATCTCTTCTTCTTCTTCTTCTTCTTCTTCTTCATCTTTGGGTATAGTGGGTGTAGTCAACAAGGATGTGAAGCCAAAACATTTCTATACATATACACAACAAATATGTAAAACTATCAATCTATGTCTAGACATGTATAATCATTATAAGTTATTTAAACTATTCATTCAATAATATTTGCATTCAATTAACTTTCCCTTGTCTCCAAATGCACTACCAGATCCCGAATCACAGAGCCCCACACTCACGCTACTTGTGCCCTACAAGAGTAAAATAAGATATACATGCAAGTTACTACATAATCTAATTAATACCAATATAAATGATGAGCATGTATGTACAATACAATAAAAATAACTAGGTGCAATAATATATGTACCATAAAGCTATCAATGCCAAATGAAATAGTTGTCAAGGTGCCCTCCTGGATCTGTGTCAACTCCTCCTCTGTCATCAACTGTTAAAATAAAAATTAGTACTTAATATTATCTAGATTATAAATATTCATTTAAAATATAGAATGAACTATGAAAATACAAATCTTACCACTACATCATCAATGTATGATGAAGGTGCCTCATCTCCTCTAGCATGGACTCTCCAAGGTATCCTCCAATCCCTATCATAACATTTGGTGCATCGTGCATCTCATGCACCTCATAATCTGCAGTGTGTACAAGAGGATCAATATGTTGTCCATTTGGGCCCAAGCATAGGTTCCCACACATGACACAACTATAGGGCATGAAAATGTGTGGAGCCAAGGATGACCTATCAGCGCCACTAGATGCATTGCTACCATCAAAAGTTGTCTGATCTACTGCCCCAGCCTAAGAAACCAAAAGGCTACTCAAAGAGTGAATAGTCGATATGGTCTATGATGCCACCTCATAGATGATATCTGGATGTTGCATTGGAGGTGGGGGATCAATAGGAGGAGGGGGGACATATGGGCCTTGGACTACTCTAACTGCCCTAGGTCTATTTTGGGACATACCTAAACCCACACCCTGGAATGGTTGGATGTCAAACTAGTTCACATATTTTCCTTAAAAAAACTCAACATATAATATTTTGATGAAGTAGAAGGGGACATCAACATTGTTGTTGGGTGGTTTATCAAAAACCATCCACCAACGATCCCAAAAGTTTTTCACAATACCATCATTTGTATACCATTTAATAGAAAGTTTTGTTTTTTTGGGGTCTATGGGTTGACCAGTGCAAGGATTCACAAATAATGTGGTGATAGCAGCTTTGAATATTTCAAGATCCTTGATCTCCTTATAGGACAAGCCATCTACATATTTTTCCCTCATAGAATCTTGCCATAAAAGACGGGCATTGTGCTACTTAGTGATGTTTTTTATACTCTTTATGATGGACGTGAGGGGATAAAACATTGGGTTCAGGCGAGGGATCCTATGATAGACTTCTACAATCCCCCTTAATTGGTTCAAATTTTGTGCAATTAAATCTTGAATTGAGGGGGGATTTGGCAAAGGAGGGTTTTGTGCAGGAGGGTTTGGTTGTTGCGGTTGTGGTTGATCAATGTTTTCACTGGTATCCCCTATTTTTAACCTAATTGAATGTAAACAATTGAATTTAGTTAACAAATTTGAACAATTTTGTATTTGATTTAAAAAAACCTAGTTTTCATGAAAAAAACATATTTTGAATGAAAAAACAAATAAACATTAAAAAAAATACAAAATTTGAATGAAAATGATGGAAAACAATAAAAATCCTACCTTTCATTGGATATTTTTGCAAATTTGGGTCACAAAATTGGATATCAGATCGAACTAGATATCGAATTTGATAGAAATCATGTAGCCCGTGGGTGAAAATTAACCTTCGAGCTGTCACAATCCACTTATATTGTCTCAGAAAATCGGATATCCGATTCAGATATCGGATTTTTATAGTTAAATTATTTTAAAATAACATTATATTATTTAATATAATAATATATTATTATATTATAAAATATAATAATATATTATAAAATATAATAATATATTATATATTATATGTTATATAATATATAATATAATATATAATATAATATATAATATAATATTATATTATATATTATGTATTACATATTATATAATATATTATTTATTTTCAAATTTAAAATTACCTATAAAAATCGGATATCTGATTTATTCGGATATCTGATTTTCCTAAGTGTTTACCATGCCAAGGTGTACTGACACCCAGACCAGGCAAAAAGTCAACACAAATTTTTGCATTTTTTAGGCGAGTGGAAAAAGCTATTTTTTTGACATTGCCACTTTTTGGCCCCCCATGATCCTGCACTAACCCTTGTGATTTGTAAAATTGCTTGTAGTTATCTTAGATCTAAAAATTGTCTTGTTCAATTTGCAAATCAAATTTACAAAATTAAGTGGTTACTTGTTAAAACCCTAATCTCCAAACATCATCTTGAACTTGTGCAAAAATTGGATTTCCATTTAAATTTTTAGATTTCTGATTGTTCTTAGACTTGTCTTCATTCCTACAATTCAAATTTTTAATTTCCCCCCCTTTTTCCCAAGATTCAAATTTCAAAATTAAGGGGTTAGGCCATAAAACCCTAATTTTCAAATTTAATTGGATTTTGCACAAATTTCAAATTAATTTCATTCACATTCAGATTTCTAAACATTTTACAAGGTCTCTCAATCCATTAGGTTTGACGTTTTTCAAATTTGCAATTCAATTCCTCTTTTTCTTCAAAACCCTAATAGGGTCCTATTTTTACATTTGCGCTTTCATTTCTCCCATCTAAAGGTTGTAAAATTCATCATTTTTGGGGGTTAGCTTTGAAATCATTGTAATATTCATCCCTAAAAATTTCAAAAAAAAATTGGTCGGATCATGTGCAATCCTGCCACAATCCTCAGCTTTTTTTCCAAAATTTTGGGAGACTATTATGACTGTATTTAATAGCCTAAATCCAGAAGATTGGCTGACTTTGTCAATTTTTTATCCCTCTAGAATCGCAAATACCTCCAAAATTCAACATTTCAAATTTCAAGAATTTTTTTTAAATTAAGAGGTTAATTATAGTCTACCCTGATTTTAAATATTCTGATTTTAAAATTAAGTGGTATTCCCTTGGCTCTAATTTAAAATTCCAGTTGCCTTTCATTTTTGGAAATTGTGTCATCCTCTTCCCCCAACAAAGTTCAAATTGTGTAATCATTATTTTCTTAAATTTTGTAAGCTTTCTTCCAAAATTCAAAATTTAATTTCCCTCTAGTGCATGAGTTTTACCACTATTATTCCTTCCGATCATATCCCTATTAGATGAAGTATTAGAATTAAGGCTTCCCAAGGTTTAATTATCGAGGAGATGGAGCCTAATTTAGGTGACTTCCTTAATGAGGATCATGGTAATTCTTCTCATCCTAATCATGTCCCTATTCACCCCATTGATGAATCTCATGATGAAGAAGAAGCTTTAACTAGGGTTTCTATATATCAATTTTCCACATTGGATAATCAATTTTATAACTTTCAACAATGGATGTCCCAAGAATACCCTAATAGTGAAGCTCTTCCATTAATTGAAGGCCTTAAATGCGTGATTCAGAGTGATTAGAATGGAATTGATATATTGTGTGTCATTGAACATATTGTTGATTCTAATGTAATTCCTATCAAGAGTTGTGTCGAGACCCTAGGTTATTCACAACCTTCAACACAAGTCAATCCTTCTATTCCTTTGACTACTCTTGTGACTAGTATTCCTACTTTTACCTCCAATATCATGGCTACTTCAACTCAAAATGTCATCCCTACAACAATTGGTCATGGGGGAAATCCCTCCTCTTCATTTAATCCTCCATCTTTACCTACGTCTTCCATAAGTATTCATATTATTCCTCAACCAATAAATGTGACACAAGGGGGCAATTCCTTCAACAACTTTTCTTCTCCTTTAAGTGTCCCTTTTCCTACCCAATCATCACCTATTCCTACTTATCATAATGTCCCACCATCTTATTCTCAGTCCATGCCTTCTTTATATAACATCACACCACCTTCTCAGTCAACAATTTCTAACATCAATTCTTCTACCGAAATGATAATTAATAATCTTGCTCAAACCGTGTCTTCCTTACAACAACAAATTTATTATGTGAGTCAATCCAAGTTTAGTGTGCCCACCTTTGATGTTGCGATCCCACTTTCTCATGATATTGTTAAAGTCATGCCACCTAAACATATTGAGATCCCTCAATTGGAACTCTATAATGGAAAAGGTGATCCCCTTACGCATGTCAAAACATTTCAAACTTTATGTACTAATTTTGCTTATGATCAAAGATTGCTTGCAAAATTGTTTACAAGAACACTAAGAGATAAGGCTTTACAATGGTATTGTTATTTGCCTTCTTATTCTATCACATCCTTTCAACAACTGGCAAATGCTTTTATCCAACAATTTCAAAACAACATTGGTCCTATATCACTTTGACTGATTTAATGTATTGCAAACAAGGTGTTAAAGAAAAAGTGATTGATTTCATTGGTAGATATAAGAATTTGTGTGCTCAAATTTTTTTTCATGTACTTGATAATGATATTCAAAGAATTTTCATTTCTAATTTACAAAAAGATATTAGGGAAAAACTTCTTTTGTTTGAGTTTACTTCCTTTCCACAGTTGTGCGCTAACACTATACAATTAGCAACTAGTTGTGAGTCAAATGGAGAAATCTACTCCTATGGCTCTGAGTGATAAGGGGGAGAGTGTTCAACAACCAATTGCAAAGTTCAAACCAACAAAAAGCTTCATCAAGTTCAATGATACAATCAACAACCATAATGTTAATGCTACAATAGGTGTGCCTTCTATTTCTTAATTTTTCCAAAGAGAAAGACAATTTACTTCCTTGAATGAATCTTTACATAGTATTATGTCTCAATTGTTGCTCATAAATGTTATCAAACTTCCTCTTATAAAACAAATTGATCCTTATAAACTTTCATCCCCTTATTTTGATAACAATTCCTTTTTTTAATTTCATCGTCAACCTAGTCATGATACCGAGAATTGTTTCACATTGAAGAATAAGATTCAAGACTTGATTGATAATAATACTATATATGTGGCAGGTGTGAATGATAAAGGGAATAAATCAGTAGCTCCTCCTAATCAAAATTTTAAGACCTTCACTGATCCCATGCCTTCTCATACCTCTAACGTTATTGAGATTCTGCCTAATTCTTTCTCTTCTGAATAATTCACCTCTATGGCTCCAAACTTCGTTAATATGGTAGAAACACAAGATACGCCTAAGGATCCTCATATTACATTTGACCCTAGCGAGAGCATTAGAGAACCCGATGGCCCTTTAGACATAGTTGCAAAGGTTAAGGATATCCCTTGTCATGGTGCCTTGATTGATTTCTCTTGCATGGTTAATATCATAAATGAAGAGTATCTTTTTACTTTACGATTGCATAAACTGATATATGATGCTTCTAATGTAGTTGTGAGGTTATTTGATGGCTTCTCTTTTCCTACCATTGGGTCTATCACCCTTCCTATTGAAGTTCATACTAAATCTATAGATTTTGACTTTATTATCATACCCTCTTTTGAGCAATTCCGTGTAAAGCTGGGCTATCTTTGGCTATCTTACATGAAAGCTATTTCTTCTTCAATACACAAGTGTCTGAAATTTCCTCACAATGGAGAAATCATAATCATGAACCATAGCTTATTTCGTCCATCTGAAAGAAGCCTCGATGTTCCTATTGATTTCTTTTGGCCTAAACAATTTCAATCTCTTTCATCAAGGAGTGATTCTCTTTTTCAATCTTATCAAAAATGGAAAAAAAATATGATCTTATCCTTAAGTCAACCTAGATCCCCAACATTTGACATTCCTATTATTCTTCAAGATGAGGTTCTTCCCCTCATGGATAGAACTAATCTCCTTCCTAAGGAAGATTGTCAACCTATTCCTATGGATGTGACTTTACCTTGTCTTAAGGAGAACAACAATATTCTTCCTAAGGTTAGACCTAGATACATCCTCCTCATGATGGACTTGGTCTCCTTCCTACACCTAATATTCCTCCTTTCTATGGTGTAGTTCCACCTCCTTCCTCTTATCAAGGGAAAAGGCCTGCTTCTCCTCTTGTTCAACCAAAAATACCTCAACCTAAACCTTCAACTATCAAGGAGAGAAACATTCCTACTTTTTCAAGTGTTCCTACTCCATCTTAGCCTTCCACTAAGACTCGATGGAATCATTGTGTGAGAGAATGCCGATGAAGACGTTGTGTTTGAGATCGTGAAGCTATCCCTCAAAATACTTAATCTCCTCAGACTCTAACAGTCAACATGATTCCTTTTTCTACGAAGCAAGATGTTCAACCTACATCTCCAAATCATAAGTTGCACAAAACATGTGATGGTTTTACTCCTATTTGTGTTATTTCTCCTCTTTCTCTAAACTTTGATGAAGAAATGGGTGAAAATGTTATTCATAATGGTAATACAACTCCTAATGCTTCTGATAGTGAGTATGAGTATGTTGATGTGGACAAGCATTTATCATATGAGTTTTCATAAACCTTAATCCTAGCTCCTAGAATCAAACAAAGTGATTTACAACATGAGTATAGTCCTTGTTTGGATCTTGTGATAGCTCCATCTACTATGCTTGATGTCACTCCTCTGGCGTGTTGCTTTCCTTCCTGAAATAGTGATCAGCAAGATGAAGAGGTGGATGCCATGCTAGATTAGCAATATTAGCATTTTAGATTTTCTCTCTCTCTCCTTTCTTTCTCTTTTGTGACCATTCTTCTATGTCTATCCCTGTTCTTCTATTGTTCCCTTAATGTCTACTTGGGGATGATGCAAAGCATTGAGATCTTTTCTTAGTCTCTTTCATGTTGACTCAAAAGACATCCTCTCTTCCCTTTCTTCTAAGGTAGTTTCCTTCTTTGGGAAATGATGATTATTATATGTAAATATATGTACATGATATACATGAGTTATCATACAGCATACTGACCCCAAGGAAAGCGTCACCACCTCATGTTTTGTGTTCATTATCCTTGGGTTTTATCCTTGATTGGGGGCTAAATCGTTGCAATAATGTTTTCCCTCCCTTCTCTTTCTCTTGGATGTATCATACCTTAAATAAATCACTCCCGATAAGGCATGTGCGATTGCTTTAATGTGGGGGAATACACTCTACTCATATTTTCCTTCTTGATACTTATAATTACTTAGTGAACTTTGTTTTGCTTTGTAATCTTTGGTATCCTTTCTTTCATGACTCATAGTAAGGGGAACTTTGCTACTTGCAGTCATGGTTCTTTCCTTCTGGATCTTCCCTTTTTACTTTGTCAATCGAATTCATAAGATCCTAAGTCCATCGGGGGCTTGGTGCATCTTGCCTCCTTGACGTGGTAAAAGTCATTCAGTCTTGTTTCTGTGTACTTTATCGGTAGTATTGGCATACGCTCATACTCTCGCTAAAGTGGGGGCTAAATGTAGTGTCATAAAATTGTGACCCTAGCAATTTTTGACTGCATTAGGGTCCTCACGCATGTGATATTGAATCCTCTAGCCTGATTAGAGACCGGAGACTACTCAACCCTCAAAATCTTCTTCTTCCTTGGCCTTCGCATCACCCTATCTGCACTCTGCCCTAGAGAAAGGGGTAGGACAAGGGCACGACACCACTGTCCCTACCCTATTTTAGGGTAGGACCTTTCCTAGAGCATGCATTATAGGTTGTGCAGTGAGTGGGAAAACTCCCTCGATGTCATCCTATGACAAAAATCAAATTCAATAACATGTATTTAAGGGGAATTTTTCCTCTCATTTGCATAAGTTTGATAAGGTGGAATCTCAATAAGGTCAAGTTGCATAAGCGATCAAGCATTCAAGCAGTCTTTTCTAGCATTGAGCATTCTCAAGTCTCCCTTCAAATCTAGGTGTTGCATTTAGGTCAAGGATTCAACCATTGAAGAGGAGATTAATTCCAACATTCAATTCCACACAAGCATTTCTATCAATATTACTATCACAACCTCCCTTGAGGTGATTTACAATTAAGTCTTTTATTTACATCTACTTGCAAGTAATTTGTTTCATTACTTGGTTAATTCCAAAACTGAGGTTTGACCTAAAGGCAAACCCCCAATCCCAACCCATTTTCGTCTCTTTTCTATGTGTAGGTTGTAGGTGTGCAGTTGTACTTTTGGATTGTCTCCATTTGTAGAGGCGGAAAAACCCTTTTCATTTTGCGGATTTTTCGGAGGACCGTGTACATTCCAACCACGGTCTAAGCAACTTTTCCTCAAATTCGTAGGGCGACTTTGTCTCGACATATTACTGCCAGATCCAAGTGCACAGCTTCATCCCCTATTCCAATCTTAAGTTATAATGAGTTCTTTGTCACTTTTGCACTACATAATTCAATCAATTCCTTTCCATTTCAAATAGGAAGAGGGGATTAGCTTATTATTCCCATTTCATTTAGTATTTTATCTTCATCTTTGGAGGTTGAATCTAGTGAATTCTCCTCTCCTCTTCCAATGTAACTAGGTGAAAATTGTTTGAAGGGAAATCCATAGTGAAACTCTCATCCATCCTTGGAGGGAAAGGGTAGCTTTCCTCTTGATCTCTCATTGACATTTCACCATATTACATCTATTATCAAGAAAGAGTAGTTTTCCATAACAGATTTTCCAAAACAACCTTGCTAGAATAATCTATGCATGCCCAAAGCTCGCATGTTTGCATGGGAACCACTTCAAGGAAGGATTCTTACCATAGAAAGGTTGAGAAAAATGTGTTTTGCAGACCCATCAAAGTGTGCTCTTTGTGGTAGATATCAACAAATAATGGATCATTTTCTCCTTGGTTGCAATAGAAGGAAATTTCAAGATAAGAGAAATGTGGGATGAGGCATTTTTAAACAATGTATAGGCATTGATTGTTGAACTCTTTAATAGCAAGACTATAATTAACTCTATCAAAAATTGTCATTTCATAATTTAGAATAATAAAATGAGGAACCATTGGCATAGGCTAAGGATACCCCAATTCTTTGGCAATATGGTAAGGATACTACCAATGCCAAAGAACGTGCTAAATAGAGGCCACAATAATTCGGCTAGTTTAAGCTAAAATTTGATGGATCCTCTTATGGCAACCCAGGTCCTTTTGGTAAGAGATGCATTGTTCACTTTTACGATGACTCTATTGTGGCTAGGCTTGCCACACCTTTGTGGGTTGATACAAATAACATCACAGAATTCAAGGTGTTAACAGAAGTTCTCTTGCTATGTAGGGATCTTGGCATCTCTAAGATAGAGATTGAAGGAGACTCTTCCATTGTAGTGAATGTTGTGAGAGATAGTAATACAATAAATTTATGATTGAACATGTTGTTGGGAAGAATCCTCGATTTTCTCAGTTTCTTGAGGAGTATATGATAAATCATGTATACAGAGAAGCTAGCATGGTTGTTGACGTCATAACTGTTGGTAATTGACACTCATTGGATTCATATGTTGTCATTGATGGAAACATGGTAACATGGCAACAAGATTCATAAGGAAGCATACACCAGAACTAGGAGGCACTCACCACCAGACATTGACATTGGAGTATCCAGGGTTACACCAGCACCGACACCGACACCGACATCCAACACTTCAATGAAGCCGACATCGGGCTTGGACCCGAAGGAAGTTTTATTTATAAAAGCATTTTGTAATTATTGTATAAAGCCAACATTGTATATATTTTGTAATACATTGTATGCCGACATAAGACTTATTGTTTGTAAGGGTATATAGGTCATTTTATAGATAGTGACATAGGAGAATAATAGCAAAACTGTATGATGCAAAGTATACGTATGTAGAGAATTTATGCAAATGTTGTATCATGCAATGATTTGTAGATAGTTTGGAAAGCATTCTTGGAGGATAAGAGATACTGGTAGAAGTGTTCAGAGTTTATGAACCGGTACAGAGAAGAACTATAACTAGATCTCTTTTTGGCATAGTAGATGCATTTTGTGAGTTCATTATTACTATTTTGTTTCAGCGGACGCTTGTAGTCAGTGAGACTCTTTTTGTGATGAGTAGTGTGCTCTAGGCAATGTGCCTTCCTGCATGTGCAAGCCCCCATTTTTTGTAATATCCTTTCATATGGCTAGTGAACTGATATTGTGGGTCACAAATCACACTATGGTTTTTCCTCTTTGAGGTTTTCCATGTATAATTTATGTGTGTTATGGTGTTCATTTATGTGGATGGTTTATTTTCTTCAAGTTATATGTTTCTTCATTTACCAGTTTATATGTGTATGTTATAAAAGGGTAAAATCATATCTTACTGATAGAACACTGATTCACCACCCCCCCCCCCTCTCAGTGTTCTTGGATCCCAACAATTGGTATTAGATCCTATTTCTTTGGAAGAAGTTTAACAGCTTCAGGAAGATCCTGAAACCGAAATCATTGAACATGGCTATGGAGAAGCAACTTGAGATGGCTCTTGAGGATTATGATGCTGAAAACATGAAGAATTTAAAATTGCAAGATGAATTGAATTCTGCTAATGAATTCATTCCTATCTTGCAAGAAAGGTTATCATCTACACAAGCCAAGAGAAAGGAACTTTTGCAAAACTGGGATGATGAAGAGAAAAATGCACTTAAGGAACAATGTCAGAAACTAAGTCAAGCAAGCATGCTCATGAAGAATGAAATGAAAGACCTGACTATGAGGTTATCAAAAGATATTGAGGATAGAAAGAAGAAGGAAGAAAATCTTGTTATATCTCTGAAGAACAAATTTGATGAATGTGGTAGATTGAATCATGAGAATAATCTATTGAGAACTGATTTGGCACACTCCTAGAATAATGAAAAGGAGCTTGAAAGACAAATAACTACTTTGAGAGATGATCTGACTACTACAAGTGAGTATAAAGAAAAATTTAGGATTAGTGTTGCACAGTTGGATGACTTATTGAAAAGACAAAAGCAAAATGATGATTCTAGAGGACATGGATTTGTACAAGGTGAAAGCTCCAATACTACAAATGAAGATCAGACAATCGGTATGCAGAACTCATCAGACTAGAGGAAACTGATAAGGCAATCTAATTCTTACAAACTCAATGGTAGATGCTTTGTTTGTAATAAATTTAGACATATGGCTAAACAATTAAGAAATAGAGCAAATCAAAACTACAATTCTATTCCCGATCAATGCACAAATTGCAAGAAATATGGTCATAGATCAGAAGATTGTAGAATGAATGTCAAATGTCTTGCATGTGGAAAGTTTGGTCATTTAGCTAATTAATGTAGGTCAAGGAATGACATCAGATATGTTAAAACAATTCAAAAGAACAATGTTACATGTTATGCATGCAACAAAATAGGTCATATTGCTAAGTACTATAGAAACAAGACTCAATCGGTTAGCAATGAGAAAGGAAAGAAGAAGGTAGATGAAATACAACAAGATCACACCAAGTGATGGATTAGAAAGTCTGAAGAACCAAGTGGAGATAGATCTACACTAGTAACTCCACCAGTTGAACAGAGGATTCCTACACCAACAGGAAATTCCACTGGTAACTAAGGCATACGCCTTAGGGGTTGGCAAATCTATTGCAAATCTTTCATATTCCCTGGAGGAGATCTAAAAAAGATCTGGAAGAGATCTGGAGAGTTGTCTTAATCATTGATGAAGGTTTACCCGACATAAGACTATGAAAATGACATCTGGTAGGGTACATCATGAATCATTTATGATAGTGAAGGATTAGGGTTTACTTGCAGATAAAAGGAGAAAGTGAATTCATTTTCACTCACCCAACATTCAAGAAATCCAAAGAAAAGAAAAGGCATTCTGATTGGATTTCCAACAATCATCAGAGAAGAAATCAAATCTTTACACCGACAATCATTTTCAGGTATTTCTTCAAAATGGCATCTGGATCATCTGCTCCTACTTTAATTGCAAATCCCACCATTGTTGAAGTTAAGGATAGACTAAGACCCATTTTTAAGGAAGTTCCCCAAATAGCTAAGAAAGAAGACTCTGCGAGCACATTCTCTAGGGTTCTCGATGATGTGATGTATGTTGAAGATGTAAGGGAATATACTCACTGCACCTTGGAGGATCTAGGTATAGAAGAAATTAAGGGCATGTATCAATCTATGATACAAGGAGACTCCAGAACAATCAAGTTGAAATATAAGATCATCAAGGATCTAGGGTTAACTAGTATTCTGTACATATAAGAAATTCAAAGATGAAGTGATTAGATATGTTCTGAGAAGGGTTCACAATGAGTTCATCTGGCTAGACTGACATTACATGATCACAAAGAAAGTAATTCAAGTAGTCACCAGCTTACCCAAGGTTAGACAAGAACCTGGTAAGAATATTTCCACCACTATGGTTAAGAAGCTCATCAGCGCAACCCATGATGGAAGATATATGATGGTCAACACCATCAAGGACTTAGATGTGACATTTTTTAGCATGATTATCGGCTATAAGGTAACACAATCTAGTTGATTGAACTCTATTGCTAGTTCCTGCATCCATGTTGCTTATCAGATGTTAAAGAATAATGAGAAGTATGATTTATGTGAATGGCTGAGAAGTGAGTTAATGATAAATCTTGGAAATATTAAGAGTGTTAAGAAAGGAACTTTTAGGTTCAGAAATCTCATTGTTTGTTTAATGATTTACTTCATTAATGAGCTACCCGGTCTAGGGAAGAAGAGTTGGGCACATGACATACTGGTAGGTATGCAAATCAAGGAAGAAATCACCGGTCTTCGTGCCAGCAGGGATTAAAAGCTTTGGGACTATTTAAAAACATTTCAAGAAAATATGAGACAAAGGGAAAGAATATGAAAGCACATTTTGGAGAAGTACTCCATTGATATCTATTTTATGGTGAAACTGATGAAACTCTTATAGAGGCAGTAGAACCTAGGACCATATGGATCACTGAGCTTGGATATGAAGTAGATGATAGCATTTTTGAACTCTATGCAAAAATGTTGCTTGAAGTTTCATTGGATGATAAGACAGAACACTTTTGTACTACTGAAGAAAAGGCTCTTGAAGTCAATATTGGTTTCGACAAGAAAAGAAGAGAGAAGAAAATAGATATGATGTATGTATATATACATGATGTAATTCATAAGATAGACACTCAAATGGGTTCTGGATCAAAATCGGCAATGGTTTGTGCTCCTGAGGCAAAGAAGCCTAAAACTTTCATTTCTTCTATCACCTCTGAGTCTGATCCAGAGGATAATGAAACTTTAGCATTTAGAAGGGTACAAAGAAAGAAAGTTGATCGGCCTCCAATAAAGGAGAGGAAGCTTGTGAGAAAAGTGACAAAACCTACTGTACCCCCATCTCTGGCAAGGAAACCTATTTAGAAGAGGAAACCAGTCACATCCACTTCGGCAACCAACAACAAGAAGAAGAAGAGTGATGATGATACTGAATCTGGTAAGTCTACAATGACCTGTGTTGAATTGATTGATGAAATAACCAAGGATGGAATGTTGAAAAATGTATCTATTTATTATGAATATTTAGAGGATAATGAGCAAAATGAGATTGAAGAGGCAATTTTGTTATACATGGATATATATAAGAAAGCCTTAGTAGAAATTTTGAAGGAAATTCCTCTATCATTGTACAATAAATTAGATGCTAGAATACTTGATGCAGTCAAGAAGGATAGAAAAATTAAGGAAGTATAACTTTTGGGTATGTGTGGTTCAATAAACAATGAGGAAATGAAATGATGCATAAATGTTGCAAACATAACAATATTTAATATCAAATCCTGGAAAATAAGCCTAATGATGGGCAGGGTAAATGAGGTAGTAAATGAGACAAAAGATGGTTGGACCAAATTCTTCCAAAGGAATCCTTATTTTCTCACCTCCCATTAAGAATTGGTAAAAGAAACAACTTCCACCATCCCAGATAGATCTAAAGGGAAAGGTATTTTGGATAGGTCAGCTCCAATTTTGATAAATCGATAGTAACTATAGGTATATAGACACCACCGACAGTAAAGGAGAGTGTACAGTCAATACCGGTAGAAACAACTTTTCAACAAGGCAATGTACAGGTTACTGACAATATTGTGGATAACAGTCCACCGACAATAATAGATACTACACCAAGTGGCGAAGCCACCGATGCTAAGGAGGATAAGGAAAAGGAAACTGAGACTATACTGACAGTTAATATTGATTCCTCGGCAAAGGTTTTGGCAATTGACACTTCTCAATTTAAGAAGAAATCAATCACTGAGATGAGTCCCACTGCGTTCATGATTATGGATACTCAGAAACTAACAAAGGAGGGATCAACAAATAAAGGAATAATAGATCACTCAATCACAGTTTTGCACAGACTAATTCCTGATTGTAAGATTGAAAATGAAGCAAGCCCTTCTAGCAAGCTTAAGGCATTAACTAAGCATATATCTAACAACTTTCAATCTTTGCAGCAAATATCAGACCGACAAACACTTGAGAGATTTGTTGTGGCTAAGAGAGCCACTTTTAATCAGATTATTGAAACAGGGAAGAAGAAAATTGAAGGAAAAATGATTCTTATTGAGAATTGTTTGAAACAGTGTACAAATATCTACAGGGTCTATGGTAACATAGAAACTCTTACATAAAATGTAGATAGTATATTAAAGGAGTTACATGATAAGGTTGCCAAAATTGCAAATTATTTTGATGGATTAACCTCACTAACAACATCTGTTGATGGACAAATTTTGTCCCTAGAGAACAAAATTTTTTCTTTTGAAAAGGAAAGAGACAAGATCATTCAGAGAGCAAGGAGTTTTAGAGGATTAGTGAGTCCTAGATTGGATTCACTCAGTGTACATAAGAGGGAATGTATGGATATGATTGCTAAGCCCACACTGGAAGAAGTCAAAGAGAAGGAAACATTTTCACACTTACTGAGTGGACTTGTATTTATATCTGAAACCTTCAGAACCAATTGGGATACATATTTATAGTTGCTAGACAAGGCTTACCTGGAAATTTTGAAATTGGTCAAGCTCCGGTAAAATAATCTGTATTTATTAATTCTTCCAAATTATTTCATCGATCCTTGCCATTGATGCTAAAGGGGAGTGTATATAATGTGAAAAATATTAGACAGAGAAATATGGGAAGGATATCAGGAAGGAGTGTATCGCTTAGGGGGAGCATATTTTAGGTTGAATTAGTAGGGAATCCATTTTTCACATGAGTGTTTCCATCAATGCTAAATGGGGAGATTGTTGGCAATTGAAACTCATTGGATTCATATGCTGTCATTGATGACAACATGGCAACATGGTAACTTGGAAACAAGATTCATAAGGAAGCATACACTGGCCCTAGGAGGCATTCACCAGTAGACACCGACATTGGAGTATCCAGGGTTACACCGACACTTCAATGAAGCCTGCATTAGGCTTGGACCCAAAGGAATTTTTATATATAAAATCATTTTGTAATTATTGTATAAAGTCAACATTGTATTTCTTTTGTAATACATTGTAAGACGACATAAGCCTTATTGTTTGTAAGGGTATATAGGTCAGTTTGCTAGGTCATTTTGTAGATAGTGACATAGGAGAATAATAGAAGAACTGTATGATGCGAAGTATATGTATGTAGATCATTTGTATGCAAATGTTGTATCATGCAATGATCTATAGATAGTTTGGAAAACATTCTTGGAGGAGAAGAGATGTCGGTAGAAGTGTTCAGAGTTTATGAACTGGTATAGAGCAAAACTATAACTGGAACTCTTTTTGGCATAGCAGATGCATTTTGTGTGGTCATTATTACTATTTTGTTTTGGCAGAAGCTTGTACTCAGGGAGACTCTTTTTGTGATGAGCAGTGTACTCTAGGGAATGTGCCTTCCTGCATGTGCAGGCCCCCATTTTATGTAATATCATTTCATATGGCCAATGAATTGATATTGTGGGTTACAAATCCCATGGTGGTTTTTTAAGACACAATACACCACTAAGAGGGGGGTGAATTAGTGTTTCTCAAACTTTTCCCTTAGACTATCTAATGTGTGCATATTGGTTATTAGATCTAACTAGGAACAAACTTACTGGTTATTGAGAACACTAACTCAAATGTAAACACACACAAGGGGCATCACAAAACACTAGTCTGTACATGGAAAACCCAAGATGGGAAAAACCTCGGTGAGCAATGCCACTGGAGTCTACTGCTCCAATCTAGCCTCACAATGAAAAACTCTATTACAATTTTTAGGGCACCAACCCTTGACTTGTTAATTGGCTACAACCCAAAGGAGCTACAACCCCTGCACCAAGCTACAACTCAGTATTCATAATAAAAACATCAATTACAAAAGTAGTTGTCTTCTTACAAGTGAATCTTGTAACCATTTCATATACCTTACTCTGTCAGTGAGATAACTTCTCTGCTACACCAACTCAGACTTTTGATGCTCTCACCTACTGCTCTACAACAGCAAAATTATACCAGTACACCTCTCCTCTTTTCTTCTCTGTTGGATCTCCTCTTCACTGCTTTGCACTTTACCGGTGCAACACTCTACTGGTCCACTATCTACCTTCTCTACAACTCTCTTAACTTCTACTCTGCTGGTATAACCACTATCGATTCTTCTCTTCACTCTCCCTCTTTTATTAGATACTCATTGAGCACCTGGCTAATTTTCTCTCACATGTAGAAGGAACACTCAATCACTTCTCAGTAGCACTATCCTCTTCTCTTCGGCAACAACTTAACTATGTCTTTGGCCTGCATATTTATAGACTGGTTTTCCTGACAAAAGCCAATTAAAAATATAGGTGGTTAGGGTTTCCTCATCACCCTTGAGGTAAACCAAATCTAATCAAATCTTCCCTGATCTGGTCTCCTAGACAACCAACTATACAAATATGCCAATAACGCTCCTTCCAATACACGTTTTCCAAATGTAGCAAACACGATCATGTATCTTGACCTGCCTCTGTCAAAACATGATTAATGTTTCTGTTGTTTCCTCCTTGAGGTCTTCTGACAGTTTGATCTTCTTACTTTGATCTAGGTGCCAACAACCTCTGATTCTTCTTTGTCGTTCATCCTTCCTCAAGCTGCACTTCTCTGATCCGATCCATAAAACACGGGATCCATATTCAATGCATGCTTGTAGAAATACCAATCTCTACATGACACTTCACCAGTCTCTATGAGCTTTCCACCTTGACTCCAAGTGGCATCCATGTCAACTAGCTGTCAGCTTGACTCTTCATGTCAGTCCAGATAGGATCACTGACCAAACACTCTACCGATTTCTCTTCTATGTTGGTTTACTAACCCTGTCGGTATCTCTCATTCTACCGGTTAACTCATCATGTCTGATATTTGTTGAACTGTCAGTGGAACACCTAAATCGGTCATCAGACATGTCTATCCAAAACATGCACATTCCCACAAACTGGGAAGTCTTGCACATCTACACCTTGCTCATAGTACCAGTGGTCTTACATACTGGTAAACACTCTTGATGACACCATGTCATCAACCTTCACTAGACTCCATCTTCAATCTAGGCATTCTCCTCTGATTGCATCTGTTCAACCTTTCCTTCTCTTGATTAGCTTAGACCAAATCTCAACTAGTTTGTCATGCTCACAAACTCATCACTCTTCATCTCTGTCGGCATCTCAACATGCCTTCTCAGTCAATCCAGTGCATATCCCTGACTTCATGCACTTAATGCACAGCTCTTCTTCCTTATCTCACAAAACTATAATGCACATGATGCATGATAGAAGATAAGTTCCACTTACTAGTGGAGTGGCACCTTATCTTCTGCATCCTGTAGTGTACTCATGTGACTTCCCTATTTGTGTAGGATATCTTCAAATAGGCACATGTGATCTGGTGTGGGCACATTCACTATCAGTCATTGCCTCTCATGACAACTACATCTTCATTAGGTGGGAGTCCTGTTGTCCTACAACCTTATAGCACACCTGTGATCTATTCATTATTCTCCTCCAGTTTTGATGTGATTTAGGTAATATTCTTCCTCTTCATCACAAAAAACATCCAATCACCTTGCTCATCCTACTTGTACATTGGTCATGGCCTTTGTAGGCTGACAACCACTCACTTGGTTGATTTGACTTCCCCATATCAACACAACACTTACCAGTTGACATTCTTTCCTTACCAGTGATGCACTGTATTGGTACTGATCACCTTACCATTCCATCCACACAAGTGAGGAACCAACTTGTGGACCGGTGACTCCCGGGGCCATCTTCCTTACCTTACCGATTGTCTGCAACACAAGGTGATATCAAAGATATCTCAACTTGTACTCCTCCTTGATAGTGTTACACATACATCTCTCATATCAGTAGTCATCCTATATCGATTGACATCAATGACAACCCAATGCCAACAATCTCCCCCTTTGGCCTTGATGTCAACTCATGTAGTATTTGGCATATTACATAATCCTTCTCCCCCTTTCACTGATCTATGGATTCTTAGCACATGTAGTATGCAGTATACTACCAAATCTTTCTCCCCCTTTGACAACAATGGCAAAGGGCAATGTTAGGGTATCATTCCTCCTTGTATTTACTAGGCACTTGACATTATTCTTTCTCCCCCTTTGTCTTTACCAGATTTATCTCCTTCTTTGATACCAATTGTTACATTTTGTTGCATTTTCTCAAGTCATGACACTTGAGATAGAGGACTCAACTATCAACTACCACCAATTGAGCATGGAAAATTTTTACCATTTGTTAAACTACTCAATTTTAGAGGTATGTTCCAGTGAACACTACTCACTTGCCAGTCAACCTGCATCACCTCTTATTTGCTCCCAAATTTCTTTAGGAATCAAATGTAATTGTACTACCAATACAACGAGCCAATTGACAAGTAGGAATCAAATGTGATTGTACTATGAATACAGCCAACCAAATGATAGGTAGATACCCCTTACAATAAAAAATTTCTGGGTATTCCTACTGTAACTTTTCATCACCTACAATTTTGGGCAGTTAGTGCACTTACTCTTCCAAGTTCAAGCATCCCAGCTTTGCATCATAGCCACTTGAACTCCCCCCGAGTCATATATCTCAGGTCCTCATCTCCAGTGGGGTCTAATAGAGGGGCCTCCAATCATATCCATGTACCGGTTGAGCTATGCAGGTGAGATCATTTGATGATCTCTCAGCTTCATTATTTCACCACGGCTTATGACATGATCCTGGATGAACACAATGCCATACAATGTCACCATCAAGTAGTAAATCTAACCGGTTAGCCTACAAACATGCATGCCTACATGATCAACCACAGGGCCAACATATGTCATTCAGGTCTTCATCGACACCACCTGAGACATAACTTCACTCCATGCTACTGGGGCTATTGCAATGATCTCCAACCTCATTGTCTTACATAACCTACAAGTACATGTTAGCAATCATACCGGTAACATCTAGCACATACTAGTTTCCTATATTGGTCCACTATCACTACCGGGGCACCTTCCTGTGACTCCTGACATTTTGTGTCACTTGGCATCCGATACCAATTGTTAACTTCTATCCATTGACACAAGCAGTAATGGTCCAATCTTTCATCTATGGGTGTGTAGTCAAGGAAGCATCTACACACACTTATCTTTTCATTTTCATTCTTCATATCGGCAACAACATGTTCTTCCATGTTACCTTCATCACTAAGAGGGTGAATGATAAATGCAATATGCTACTCCCCTTGAGAGCATGCATCTCCTTCAGGCCTGAGGAGATATCACGTGTGCATTGGGTGCACAGTTTCGATCCATGGTCTTCTTCCTCCATACCTGCTTGGCCTCATTCTTCTTTCCATTTTCAAGCTTGGGAGCAGATCTTTCCTTCTTCTACTGATGTGTCCTTCCATTTCCTGATTCTCCATCATAGCTAGAAGTAGTGTTGTAGTAGCACACAACATACATCCCAACTTCATGTTTGGGGAATCTCTTGACATCTCAGTTTCACCATCTTCTTCTGGTCATGTTCTTGTGACTGGCAACTGAAACCGGTGGACCTCTTGCTCCTACAGGAAGATTTCTCCTTTGGTTCCATGTAGGTCTTTGACTTCCATAGTCTCTATATCCATTTTTCTATAGAGAATAGTTGTTATATTGGCATCCATGTGACTGTAGGTTCCTCTTCCTGCATTCAAACTCTCTATGGCCAAATCCATTGCAGTTATGACATGCAAAATTTGCATGACCGGGAGAGGGGACATACATGTATCTACTCCTGGATACATTTTGCTCATATGCATGATGTCCATGAGATCCTATATTATTCTTTCTAGACCTCTTTCTACATTCCTCTTCCCTATGGACATAAGCATTACATGCGAGCAGTAACTGGTAAAGGATGGCATATGACTTACAAATTTATTTTTCCATGGATGAGGAGATTACCAGATTAGCCTCTTCATTTCTTCTTCTTTGAGAATGGATCCTTGGTTGTCCACTTTGTGCAGCTATTCCATCTAGTCTCTACTTCTCCCACACTTGCTTTGTGCTATGGGTGGTAGCATTTCTTTGTCATCTGCCAGTAGGAGGTCTTCTTTGTTGACTTATCATGTTCCTGGTTTTGGTGAAGCTATCTTCTCTCATCTTCCCTTTACCTTTGGGATCTACATTGTTCGTCCTTCTTGTAGAACCGGTCTTCATTCTTGTCTACAAATCTTCACTGGTTGTACTTAGACCAACCTTCTTCTAGGGAGCATTTCTCACTGTGAAAGTTTACCCTTTGTTTTCTCTATTGGAGGAGACAAATAGAATGTCATTGTGGGGGACATTCTTTCTAGTGGAGAATTCATCGACACCACTACCTAAACCTTGAGTGTCCTTGGCATGTTTTTGTTTCTTCAACATTTTGTCCAAGGCATCACTATTGCCATCAAATAGGATTCTTACCTTGAGCTCATCTTGACATTTCTCAAGGTCGTTTTGGAGAATCTCCATTTCTCCAACTAGCTGCAGATATTCTGCATTTTTTACTTCTAGCCTAGATGCTAGATCTTCACACCAACACTCCTTGATGTCTTATTCCCGAGACTTCAACTCTGAGATGCTTTTCTTAGATTATTCAAGGTATTTTGTTATCCAATTATGCTCTAATATAGAAGCATTCTTGAATGACTTGTAAGCCCTTCTAACTCTACTGAGTTATTCAAGTGCATTTACAAGCTCTGCTTCAAGATCAACTTTTGCTTCATCTTCTTCTTCACCTCCACTATCGCTGCCAAATACATCTTGTTGGTAGGAGTGATCTGCATGATCATTTTTAGATGTGTGCATTTCATCTTCTGATTCTTGATCCATGAAGAGGTGGGTTCCTTCATCATCATTTCTAGAGTTGCTAGCAGATCTGCCTTCATCATCTGCAGATTTATGAGAAGCATTTCTCATACTATCTTCACTAGTCAATTCTACAGTAGTAGGCTCATTTCCATAGAGCTTCTTTAGTCTCTCCCATAATATTTTTTTTATTTTGCATTTGTCCACCTATGAGGAGACATCACTAGTGAACCCACTGAATATAGCCTTCATGGCTTATGTGTTTCATTTACATCTTTTTTCTTCTTTGGTGTAGGTGGGAGGACAAATATTCCTAGGGAGACCATTAATAAATGCCATCCAGACATCATAACCCAGGGAGGATAGGTAGACTTCCATTCTACAACTTTAAATGGCATACTTTGATCCATTAAGCACTGGAGCAGGGATTGACACTAAACAAACCATTGTTTCCTTAAGCTAGAATCTACCCAAGCTAGAGAAAGCTCATGTAACTGTGAGCCTATGGTATGATACCAATTGTTAGACACAAAGCACCACTGAGAGGGGGGTGAATCAGTGGTTCTCAAAATTTCCCTTACACTATCCAATGTGTGCATGTCGGTTATTAGATCTAACTAGGAACAAACTTACTAGTTAGTGAGGAGACTAACTCAAATGCAAACACACACAAGGGGCATCACAAAACACTAGTATGTACGTGGAAAACCCAAGATGGGAAAAACCTCGGTGAGCAATGCCGCTAGAGTCTACTACTCCAATCTAGCCTCACAATGAAAAACTCTATTACAATGTTTAGGGCACGAACCCAAGGAGCACCAACCCCTGATTTAGGGTACCAACCCAAGGAGAACCAACCCCTAACTTGTTAATTGGCTACAACCCAAAGGAGCTACAACCCCTGCACCAAGATACAACTCAGTGTTCACAATAAAAACATCAATTACAAAAGTAGTTGTCTTCTTACAAGTGAATCTTGTAACCATTTCATATACCTTACTCTGTCAGTGAGATACCTTCTCTGCTACACCAACTTAGACTTTTGATGCTCTCACCTACTGCTCTACAATAGAAAAACTATACCAGTACACCTCTCCTCTTCACTGCTCTACACTTTATCGGTGCAACACTCGACCGGTCCACTATCTACCTTCTTTGTAGCTCTCTTCACTTCTACTCTGCTGGTATAACCACTACTAGTTCTTCTCTTCACTCTCCCTCTTTTCTTAGATACTCATTGAGCACTTGGCTAATTTTCTCTCACATGTAGAAGTAACACTCAATCACTTCTCAGTAGCACTATCCTCTTCTCTTCAGCAGTAACTTAACTATGTCTTTGGCCTGCACATTTATAGACTAGTTTTCCTGCCAAAAGCCAATTTAAAATCTAGGTGGTTAGGTTTTCCTCATCACCCTTGAGGAAAACCAAATCCAATCATATCTTCCCTGTTCTGATCTCCTAGACAGCCACTTGTACAACTCCGTGAATAGCGTGCCTTCCAATACACATTTTCCAAATATAGCGAACACGGGTATGTATCTTGACCTGCCTCTGTCAAAATGCCATAATGTTTATGTTGTTTCCTCCTCAAGGTCTTCTCACAGTCTGATCTTCTTGCTTCGATCAAGGTGCCAACAACTCCCTGATTGTTCTCTATCGTTCATCCTTCCTTGAGCTACACTTCTCTGATCCGATCCATAAATCACGAGATCCATATTCAATGCACACCTATAGAAATACCTGTCTCTACATGACACTTCACCAATCTCTGTGATCTAGCCACCTTGACTCCAAGTTGCATCCGTGTTGACCAACTACCAGCTTGACTCTTCATGTCGGTCTAGATAGGATCACCGACCAAACACTCTACCAGTTTCTCTTTTGTGCCAGTTTACTAACCCTGCCCGCATCTCTCATTCTACCGGTTAAGTCATCATGGCTACTCTCTTTTGAACTATCAATGGAACACCTATACCGATCATCAAACATGTCTATCCAAAACATACACATTCCCACAAACTAGGAAGTCTTGTGCATTTTCACCTTGCTCATAGTACCGGTGGACTTACATATCGATAAACACTCTTGATGACACCATGTCATGAACTTTCACCAGACTCCATCTTCAATCTAACCATTCTCCTCTAACTGCAACTATTTAGCCTTGCCTTCTCCTAATCAACTCAGACCAAATCTCAACCAGTTTGTCATGCCCACAAACTTATGGCTCTTCATCTCTATCGGTATCTCAACATGCCTTCTCAGTCGATCCAGTGCATATCCCTGATTTCATGCACTTAATGCACACCTCTTCTTCATTATCTCACAAAAATATGGTGCACACGATGCATGATAGGAGATATGTTCCACTTACCAGTTGAGTGGCACCTTGTCTTCTGCATCTGGAAATGTACTCATGTGACTTCCCTGTTTGGTGCATCATATCTTCAAATAGGCACATGTGATCCAGTGTGGGCACATTCACTATCAATCATTGCTTCTCATGATGACTGCATCTTCATCAGGTGGGAGTCCTACTGTCCTGCAACCTTATAGCATACCTGTGATCTATTCATTCTTCTCCTTCAGTGTTGATGTGATTTAGGTAAAATTCTACCTCTTTATCACAAACAACATCCAAACACCTTGCTCATCCTTCTTGTACACTAGTCATGACCTTTGCAGGTTGACAACCACTCACTTGGTTGATCTGAATTCCCCATGTCAACACAACACTTACTAGTTGACATCCTTTCCTTATGGGTGATGAAATGTACTAGTACCGATCACCTTACTAGTCCATCCACACAAGTCAGGCACCAGCTTGTGTAACGGTGACTCCCTAGGTCATCTTCCTTACCTTACTGGTTGTTTACAACACAAGTTGATATCAAAGATATCTCAACCTATACTCCTCCTTGATAGTGTTGCACATACATCTCTCATACCAGTAGTCATCCCATACTGGTTGACATCAATGACAACCCAATGCCAATAGATTTTTTGTCTTTGAGGTTTTCAATGTATAAATTTTGTGTGTTATGGTTTTCATTTATGCGGATGGTTAATTTTCTTCAAGTTATATGTTTCTTCATTTAATGGTTTATATGTGTATGTTATAAAAAGGTAAAATCATATCTTACCAGCAGAACATTGATTCACCCCCCATCTCAGTGTTCTTGGATCCCAACAATAACCAACATGACTACTGATGGTATTGGTTTTAGGGTGATTGAGCCTAAGGAGTGACCTAGAAATGGTGATGAGTGCCCTACATTCTGGACAACCCACATGAAGCATCAAATTAAGCCTACATTGGGATGTGGGATGGTGCTTTGAAAATGAGATCATTCCTAAATATCTCTCCTTCATTAGCCACATCCGGAATTGGACCAATGTTTAGTAGAGATATTGGTCCTTTTAGTCTACCTCTGATGTGCTACGTGTTGGCAAATGAGACCATTGTAGAAGTAAGCTTTTAATGCAAATTGGTGGGCAGCAAGGTTGGCTCATGTGGAAGTTGGATGAAATCATTGTTGGCATTGCACACTCCAATGAGAATTGAAGGTGATCGAAGGTGTTGTCATTGATGGCAACCTTGCAGCATTGTGGAAACCAATAGGCACAACCACCGGCAGGCACCAACACTAACACTAGCAGGCACTTCACTGACAACGACAATAATGTTCACACACATCTTAGTTCATAGGAACAAATTTTTGTATTTTATTGTAATATCTTTTGTAAGATGACATGGCATATTGTAATAAGACTCATATATGTATGAGGTCTTGTAAATCATTTTCATACAAATAAGAGATGAGGTAGCATGGATGTAGAGGTGATAAGCGAATATAAAGGCAGATTTTGTATAAGGGTTTTATGGTTATAGTATGAGCTTAAACATGTACTGAACCTGGCATAGCAGATGCTGAATTATAGAAATACATTATATTGGATTCTCATAATCCATTTTGTAAGTCAGTGAGACTTCCTTTTGTAATGAGCAGTGAGCTCTAGGCAGTTGGCCTTCCTGCATGTGCAAGCCCCTCTTGTAAGTAATATCCATTCATTGGCCAGTGAGTGAATATTGTGGGTCACAAATCCCACCAAGGTTCTTCCCACATCGGGTTTCCTCATTAAACATCTTGTGTTATGGTGTGCATTCTATGTTGTCTTTACCATTCATATTTAGTGCATTAATTCTTGTTTATTAGTACACTATTTTGGAATGCAAAATACTTAATAAGGTTAAATATTCTGTAAACCAGTTAGATATTGATTCACCCCCCCTCTTAGTATCTTTGGGACTATCATCAACCCTAACAATTGGTATCAGACCCTGGTCCTCTATTTTCAAAAGTCTAACAGCTTGAGGAAGATTTTGACACTGATATAGATGGAGAATTTAAGAAAGCAATTAGAAGGAGCTCTTGTAGATTATGGTGCAGAGAAGTTAAAGAATATCAAAATTGAAGATGATTTGAGGACTGCATAGGAATTCATTCAAGGACGTTAGGAGAATCTCACTATTGCTAGAAATAAGAGAAAAGAACTTCATGAGAAAATGCAGAGTAATGATGATGAAAATGAAACTCTTAATGATCTTGTAAGCAAGATGAGGCAAGAAAACATGACCTTGAGGAATGAAATGCAAGACATGACTATGAGATTTTGTAAAGACATTGAAGACATAAACAAGAATAAAGATGACTTGACTAGGAGACTCAATGATGCTGGAAATGAAAATCTAAGACTCAGTCATGAAAATGATATGTTGAAGACAAATTTGATTCACATGGAACATGATAAAACTGAACTTATGAGATAGAAGGAATTTTTAGAAAATGAGTTGGCTATTGCAAATCAACATAAAGAGAAATTCAAGAAAAGTTCAGAAGAACTTGATGGTATGCTAAAAAGTCAGAAACCTAATGGAGACACTAATGGACTTGGATTTGAAGTTGGTGAAGGTTCCGGTACTACAAACAATCATGATCACAGTAAACCGGTAAGACAACCTAATGCCTACAAATTTAATTGGAAATGTTTTAACTGTAAAAAGTATGGTCATAGAGAAAACCAATGTAGATCTAGAAACAATCAAAACATTAATGCACCCACCGGTCAATGTTCCAAATGCAACAAAATTGGTCACAATTTAGAAAACTGCAGAATGAATGTAAGATGTTATGTTTGTGGAAGATTTGGGCACTTATCTAATCAATGCAGAACACAAACCGGCATAGGATATGGAAAGGCTATTCGGAAAAACAATGTGACTTGTTATGCTTGTAAAAAGATTAGACATATTACAAAATTTGTAGAAGCAAGACTTCACCAACAAACAATAAAGGATCCAGTTTGAAAGGTAACGAGAAGGTTGATGAGGTAAAGCAAGAATTTTCAAGACAAGGGATTAGAAAGATAGATTAGAATGTTGATGAGACTATTCCTTCACCGATAGAACAAAGTATTACTCCACCGGCAGGAGATTCTTCATCCAATTGAAAAGTAACCCTTGGGGGTATTGCAACAAATTGAAAATCATGCAAGTTTACCCTTGGTTGATGGTGAGAAGATGGATTTCTTCCTTACCGGTAGATGTGTTAAGTTTCACTTAACCAACAAGCATTTATTATGGTTGTTGGAGGAAAAGACATTATAAATCAGTGATTTTCCCTCTTTTCATTCACCGAGCATTCAAACTTTCAGAGAGTGCAAAAACTCGAGGGAAGGCATCCTTAGCAAGAAGTGAAGAAAGTTCTTTCAAGCATTCAAACCTATCAGGAAGATTAAGGTATTTATCAATGGTTTCCTCCTCTGCTCCAGAATTTATTGCAAACCCTACTATTGTGGAAGTAGTTAAATGCCCTAGACCCATTTTTTAGATTATCCCCGAGATAGTGAAACAGGATGATTCCCTAGGAGCTTTTTCAAAAATTCCAAAAGGTGCTGCATATGCTGAAGATCTTAGAATCTATATTCATTGCCATATTGAGGAATTAGGTTTAGAAGAAATATTGAAAATGTATAAAAATGTTATTTGTGATGAAAGTGGAATTGTGAAACCCGAACAGAAGATTATTGAAACTTTAGGTTTTGTGGAAATCCTTGACATCCCAAAATATCCTAAGGAGGTAGTAAGGATTGTGCTTAGCAGAGTTCATGGTGAATTCTTTTGTCTAGACTCTGTTTGTAAAATCACTAAGCAAGCAGTTAGGGTAGTGACTAGCTTACCCTCCACCGATAGTAGGCTAGATAAAACTAAAAGGGTTCCTAATAACACTATCCTAATATTAATGGGAGCAACCTATGATAGCAGATCCTTGAGAGTGAATGATGTAAAGGATGTGAATGTTAGATTCATAAGTATGATTTTAGGTTATAAGGCCACCCATGCAAACTAAATCAACTCTGTTTCTAGTCTTTGTATTAAAAGTGCATATGATATGGTCAATAGCGATGCAAAGATAGATGTATGTGAGTGGTTGAAGGATGAGTTAATAGATAATCTGAAAAAGATCAAAGGGGACAAAAAAAAGGTACTTTTCATTTTCGCAATCTCTGGTATGTCTGATGTTGTATCTTACAAAAGAGGTTCCCGGTATTGGTAAGAAAGACTGTTAGATATCTTCACTGGTATGGGAATAGATAAGGATAACAATATAACAGAGTACTTCAAAAAATTCAAAGCAAAAATGAAAACAAGAGAGATATTACCACAAAGTATTATAGATAAATATGAGAAGGAAATTTGTTTTATAATTAAGAAGGATGAGATATGGATGGAGGTAGTTCTTTCTAGAATTGTATGGGTAACATAAATGGGATATGAGGTAGATGTAAACATAATTGAAACTTATGCCAAAGCCCTACTAGAAGCCCCTAGAGAACCGGAAGAAAAGGTTTCTGGAAATGCACAATCAATAGAAAGTGATGTACAAGCATTAAAACAGAGAAAGAGAAGAGAAAAATGCATAAGGAGTGCATCTAAACAAGTTAAGGAAATTAAAGAAAATGTCATGAATATCACTAGAATAAAGGAAACTGACTTAGAAGGATTACAACCGAAGGTTCATCTCTCACTAGTTGGTACATCATCAAATAGTGAAATTCCTATTGAATTCAAAAGAGTAGATAGGAAGAGAAAACCATCACTAGTACCCTCTCCTCCTCCCAAGAAAACAAGAACACCAAGGTAGAAGCAACAGGAAGTGAGACCACCGACAAAGAAGTTGCACCAAAGAAGAAAAAGAAACAACAGGTTATACCACCATTGGACAACTTACTGAATGAAATAACTAATGAAGACAACTTATCCAATGTGAGAAAATTATATGATACATTCACTAATGAAGAGAAAGAAAGTATAAAGAATAGCATCATCCTACATCTTGACATATATAAGAAAGTGTTAATAGAAGTTGTAGATGATTTGCCTAGTGAATTGTATAGGCAGTTAGATGCTAAGAGGTTAGCAATTATGGAGCTAGATAAGAAAATTAAAATTGAGAAACTTCTAGTTGTACATCTAGTCAAATCTGAAATTGATGAATTGATTAGTGAAGGTAATAGGTCAGTTTTTGCAAGCAGACACCGACATGTGAGCCTAATGGCTGGCAAGGTTAATGAAATTTTAGAAGAAACAACTGACAGATGGGATATTTTATTTGTTGAGAAGGAAAAACAAGAAGAACTGAAAAGACCTAAAACTTTCAAAGTCTATCAAAAGGACAAAGATAAGGGGAAAGGCAAGGTAGGTGGACTACCAAACATTAAAGTAACTGATAACCAACCACCACCTTCGATAGAGACTAATAGTACACCAGCTACTGAAAATGTGGATACACCACATGAGGATACAAACCCTGAGTCTAAAATTTTGTACACTATGAACATAGACACACAGGAGGTTAACATTGTAGTTGATAAGGAAAGCACAAAGGAAAAGAAAGATGTTGCTACTGAGAAACCAATAGATAATATTGAGGTTGGAATATAGGCAGAACATGAGATTGGGGTACAGGCAGAGAAAACTGATCATTCAGAGCAACCCCTAGTTAGTAAAATGGTTACTGACAATACCAATGCAAGCACTGAGCAACCTGTAGAGACGGTAACTAAGATAGCAGTAGTTGACAATAAAAAAACCCAATAGAGATACCAGTAGTAGATAACATAGTGAAATAAGCAAAGAAACAGGCAGAGTCACAGGGACACATTGAGATAGTGAAACTGGTAACAACAGAGAAACCAAAACCTTTGCTAGGGGAAATGCAGACATGCACTGACCCACCAGAGCTCGATTTAGGCAAATTGGTTACTCCCACCGGAAGCACTAATATTTCAAAGATAGTTGGGCAGACATCCGGTACTTCACTGACAGAATTTAGACCCACCAATGTGACTGAAGTACTTTTGGATTCAATAAAAAAAATAACAGATTGTAATACATTAGCCTATAAGGTAATTGATGACACAATTCCTATTCTTAAGTTGATTGCACCCAAATGCAATGTAGATAATAAGGATTCTTTGAGTCAGTTAGACACATTGTCTAAATATATTTACTGGCAATATATTGATAGTTGATCAAATAAATGAAGAAACATTCAAGGAGAAAATGGAAAAAGAAAAAGAGAAATTCTTTGAGGAAACAATAAAGAAGTGCATGGAACACATCAATACACTCTTACTGGCACTAAGCACAACAATTACAGACTTTAAGGAACTGTACAAAGATACTTGCAAGACAAATTTGTTGACAGTGGATATTGACAAAGAAATCAGCAAAGTTCAAAAGGAGATTAATGACATAGCTGATAATATCATTGGTTCATCTAAACCTATATCAGTTATTGAATAGGAAATTGCTAGATTTGAAGAAAAATTGGAGAAGAAAGAAAAAGAGAAGGAAAGGATAAAGGCAAACTCAGTCCTAAGTTAGATAATCTTATCTCTCTGCGGAAAGAAATCTCGGAGGCACTAATTCAATGTCAAAAGACAGTAGAAGAACAAATGCATCATCTCACCGGTACAATTTAGAGAACTGGGGCAGCTATTAAGGATAGTAATAGGTTTATTCAAAGCTTGAATTTGGTCTTAGTGGACTTATTCTAGATTGTAACCAACCGGTTACAAATTTCAAGCTGAAAACTGCACTCATTTGACAATTTTGACAACCTTTGTCATTGATGTCAAAGGGGGAGTAGTAGAATAGAGAAAAATGGTCATCAGAGGAGATCATCTGCTGAGGGCATTTTTGGTAAAAATTTTGGACTTCACTTTTTGATACAGGTTTTGGATTTTCTCATGAGTGTTGCCATCAATGCCAAAGGGGGAGATTGTTGGCATTGCACACTCCAATGAGAATTGATGGTGATTGAAGGTGTTCTCATTGATGGCAACCTTGCAGCATTGTGGAAACTGGCAGGCACAACCACTGACAGGCACTGGCACTAGCACTGGCAACGACAATAATGTTCACTGGCATCCCAGCCGACAGGAACAACTTTTTGTATTTAATTGTAATATCTTTTGTAATCTGATATGGAATATTGAAATAAGACTCATATATGTATGAGGTCTTGTAAATCATTTTCATATAGATAAGAGATGAGGTAGCATGGATGTAGAGGTGATAAGTGAATATAAAGGCAGATTTTGTATAAGGGTTTTATGGTTATAGTATGGGCTTAAATAGGTACTGAACCTGGCATAGCAGATGCTGAATTATAGTAGTATATTATATTGGATTCTCATAATCCATTTTGTAATCGAGCAATGAGCTCTAGGTAGTTGGCCTTCCTGCATGTGCAGGCCCCTCCTTTAAGTAATATCCATTCATTGGCCAGTGAGTGAATATTGTGGGTCACAAATCCCATTGAGGTTTTTCCCACACTTGGTTTCCTCATTAAACATCTTGTGTTATGGTGTGCATTCTATGTTGTCTTTATTGTTCATATTTACTGCATTAATTCTTGTTTACTAGTACACTATTTTGGAATGCAAAATACTTAATAAGGTTAAATATTTTGTAAACTAGTTAGATACTAATTCACCCCCCCTCTCAATATCTTTGGGACTATCATCAATCCTAACAATCATGATAAATTCACCCCTTTGACATTATTTCACCATATTCATCGCATTCCTATCTATGGACATGGAGTCTCAAATACGCTTAAGAAGTGACAAACAACAGGTGGCCTTCTTGGGCTTTATCTGAGACCATTGACTACAAGCTATTTGTAATGTCCACATGGTGCTGACTATGGAGACCATTTGAATGGTCCTCTAAAGAGAGTTCCTAATGAATTCCAATCATTATTGAGTTAATATGGATATTTCCTCAAGGTTTTCGACATCTCTTCTAGACCTTGGAGAGTTTAAGGTGTAGACACTTCTTTTACTGTTGATGGTTTTTAAGGTAAATATCCAGCTTCATGATATCATGGTAATTGTTGAGTCAGGGTGGGTATCTCATGGCCTAATGACTGGATGACTTAAATCATATACATTAAGTTTTGATTTCTAAATTTAAAAATGTTAAACACTCATAATTAACCTGCTATTTTATAGACTTAACATATTACTTAATGTATGTGATTTAAGATGACCCCGATGACATTCCTCAAATGTTTAAGATAGAACATAAAGTGGAAATACAACCCTTCATCTTGGGTTTGGACAAGCATGGCTTGGAATGCTATCAACAATGGGCATGGATCAAGCAAGAATTTCTTAGGCATGTCATGGGTCTTGAGTTGTAGGATGAGTCACCATGGGTAGAGGAATATATGAAAGTAGTTAGTATGGAGGCATTCTACGAAGAAACCTGAGGTGGAATGGATGGGTAGAAGGATGATTTTTTGACCTTTTGTTGGCCCTAGGTGTCAAGGTCCAGCCCCACACATGGGGCTTTCCATGCTATAAATGGGCCTTCAAAGTGACAGTGGTGTTTTGAAGTGGTTCCATGGTTTACATGTTGAATATTTTTCTATTTACATCCCCTCTTTATTCTGGGTCATGGACTATTGTTCCATTTTGTATGGTGACAACCATTGTTAATGTATGAGATTCTAATGTGTTGGAAATTGACACTCAATTGGTTGGTTTCACTATGTTGTCATTGATGGCAACATGGTATCTATTCCAGCTTCATGTTTTGGTTTAGTTGTGTACTGACAGGCACTTTATAGAAACTACACCAGCACCAGCACCGACACCAATAGGATAGAAGGATTTCTTTGGTTACCGGTAATGAAGGCTGACATCTTCTAGATCTGGCATCGGCAATTGTTTTTAATATTTATGCATTTATTTTATCTAGCCGACATGTCATTTGATATTCTAAATATCTATGTAAGCCAACATTAGGCATGATAAATTGTATAGGGTATATAGGTTAGTTAGATTAGATCATATTGTAACAGAAGAGAAATAGATATGGTGATGGATATGCAAATGTCATATAATGAAAAATATATCAAAAAGATTATTTATGTGAGGATACTTATGTAAGGGTTATTTCGGTAAAGGGTTTAGGGTTTCAGACCAGAACAAATAGAGCTTAAACCGGAGCTATATTCTGGCATAAAAGATGCTATCTTAGCAGTTCAACACTTCTCCGGATTGTAGTCTATATTTATATGTAGTCAATGAGGCTCCTTTTGTGATTGAGCAGTGTGCTCTAGGTTGTAAGCCTTCCTACAAGTGCAGGCCCATTATATTTTGTAATATCTCTTCATATGGCCAGTGGAATGATATTGTGGGTCACAAATCTCACTGTGGTTTTTCCTCTTTGAGGTTCTCCATGTATAATTTTGTGTGTTATGATTCTCATTTATGTGATTGGCTTATTGGTTTCTTTACTTCTTTCAATTTTGTATGTACCGATATACCGGTTGGTCTATGCATGTTTTAATAAGGCTAAAATTGATCATTCTGGTATAACATTGATTCACCCCCCTCCCCTCTTAGTGTTATTGGATTCCAACAATTGGTATTAGAGCCTTGTGCCTTGGAAGAAATTTAACAACTTGAGGAAGATCCTAAATCCAAAATCCATGGATATGGATTTGGAGAAGCAACTTGAGATGGCACTTGAAGATTATGATGTTGAAAGGTTGATGAACTTAAAGCTAAAATATGAATTGAATTATGTGAAAGAATTCATTCTTGTATTACAAAAGAGGTTATCATCTATTCAGGATAGGAGGAAGGAACTTTTGCAAAGTTAGGATGATGAAGAGAAAGATGCACTTAAAGAATAATGTTAAAAATTGAGTTAGGAGAACATGGTTATAAAAAACGAAATGCAAGTTATAACTATGATAAGGTCTAAGGAGATTGAGGACCGAAAGAAAAAGGAAGAAAATCTTGTTGTATCCCTGAAGAACAAATTTGAAGAATGTGGTAGGTTGGTTAATGAGAATGATATGTTGAGAACTGATTTAGTACAATCCTAGAGTAATGAACAAGAGCTTGAGAGAGAAACAATAATTCTATGAGAAGATTTAACTATTGCAAGTGAGTATAAAGAAAAATTCAAGATTAGCTTAGCACAACTAGATGAGTTATTGAAGAGACAAAGGTAGATTGAAGATTCCAATGGACTTGGATTTGAGCAAGGATAGAGTTTCGGTACTGCTAATGAAGATCAAAACCATAAGTTACCGGTAAGATAATTTAATGCTTATAAATTTAATGGTAGATGTTTTGTTTGCAATAGACTTGGTCACATGGATAGACAATGTAGAAACAAAGCAAATCAGAACCCTTATTCTGCTCCCAGTAAATGTTCTAAATGCAATAAGTATGGTCATAAGATAAGAGATTGCATAATGAATGTTAAATGCTATGCATGTGGAAAGTTTTGACATATGGATAATCAGTGCAGGTCAAGCAATTTCACCGGTTTTAGCAAAGAAATTCAAAGGAACAATGTTACATGTTATGCATGTAATGAGGTTGGACATATTGCTAAATTCTGTAGAAGCAAAAATCCACTGGTTGGTAATGGAGGATCAAATGAGAAAGGGGAAGAGAGGGTTAGTGAAATCCAACAAGATCATACTTGGAGATGGGATAGGAAGACTAAAGAACAATCATTCGATGGAAATGCACCGGTTACTTATCCGATAGAAGAGGTTGCTCCTGCACCGACAGGTAGCTCATCTGGTAACTGAGGCAGATGCCTTAGGGGTAGGCAAAATTCATGAAGATGCTACATATGCCCCCGGAAGAGGTTCTAGAAGATGTTCCAGACATTGGAGATGCTTATCTGGCATGGATATATTCTGTTCGAGATCTGGTATCTTTCACCAGTATTCATTTATGTCAATGGAAGATTATGGTTTTTCTCAAAGGTTTAAAGGTCGAATTCACTTCATTATTGATCACCTTGAATTTAGAGCGATTTCAGAGTGATCAAAGAATTTCAAAGCAATCAGATTTCTTGTTGAGAAATTTCACCGGCGACAGGAAGAAATTGTTAAGGATTTTCACCAAAAGAAATCAAAAGGTATAAATCTTTAAACATGGAAGCATGATCATCATCTATTCCTATCTTTATTGCAAACCCAACTATGGTAGAGGTCAAGGACTGCCCCAAGACAATTTTCAAGCAGTATCTGCATGTGGCTACCCTGGAAGATTCTGTTGGAGCATTTTCCCATTTTCCCTAGGGATTTTTTGATGTTGAAGATGTTAGGGCATACATACACCATCACATTAAGGACTTGGGAACATCTGAAATAAAGGGCATGTACATGAGTGAGCTAATGGGAGAATCTAGAAAGATCAAACCGGCATACAAGCACATTGAAGACTTAGGGTTTGCTAGCATTCTAGACATCCCGAAATTAGAAGATGAGATAATTAAGTATGTTTTGAGAAGAATACATGGGGAGTTTATATGGTTATATAGACCTTACAAGATCTCCAAGGAAGTCATCCAGGAAATCACTGGTTTACCATCGGTTGGGTAACATCCAGATAAGAAGGTTTCGAATTATTTTGTGAATAAAATCACTGGCGCGACATCTAACAAGAGATCTATGAGAATAAGCACTATTACTGACATGGACAATAGATTCGATAGCATGATCATTGGGTATAAGGTAACTCAGTCAAACCAACTAAATTCTGTTTCCAGTTCTTGCATTTACACTACATACAAAATGATGAGAGAAAATGTGAAATTGGATCTATGCGGTTGGATGTTAGATGAGTTATTAATAAACCTAGGAAATATTAAGGGAGAATAGAAGGGAACCTTTTGGTATGACAACTTAATAGTCTACTTAATGTTATTTTTCATGAATGATATGTTAGAAACCAGAGACAACTGAGAAGGGGGGGGGGTGAATCAGTTGTCTAATAAATTCAAACCAAAAACTTATTAACCATCTTAATGCTTAATACCGGTGAACCAGTTAAGTATGTCGGTAGCTAGTGTTAATAGTAAATTGCTATACCGGTAAGGATTAATGCATGAAACATAAACATAAAGTCATCCATAACACATGACACCAATATTGTACATGGAAACCCTGTAAGGGGAAAAACCATGGTGGGAAACCTTACCCACAATCAGATGATACTACTGCAGATAGTAAGTGTACAAAAAGGGGTCTGCACATGCAGAAAGGCCAACAGCCTAGAGCTCACTGCTCAATCACAAATGGGAGTCACCCTGACTATAGTTGGATGGTTAAATCCAATTAGAATGTACTACACAAAATCGCATCTTCATATGTTGGATTCAGTACCGGTGTAATGTTGATATGCTTCTACAAAAACCTAACTTCACCTTCAAATGATGTCTTCGTGTATGCCTCTTCTTGATCTCGCATATACCTTCACTTCAATCTTTTTCGCATTCCACATTTGATCTTACAAATAAGATCTTACATTTATACCATACCCTAAAACCAATTTTTAGTAGTTCGTCTCTACAAGATATTACAATAAAAACATTTTACAAATAATATAATATCCGATGCAGTAACCGATTAAACATGTCAGCTTAATTCATTTACAACAATAATAAATCATCTCCATAGTGTGTCATGCTGATCTAGAAAAGATAAACTTGTCGGTGTAACCCTAGATAACCTGGACCTATTTGTCGGTAAAAGCAAATATGCAAATATGAATGTACCAATGATTATTACTTCAAAATAAAGTATCCACATGATGTCTTCAACATTACCAAGTGTCTTCCATGTCATTCCAGGTATCGGTGAACATTATATCCTACTGGTTAACCATATACCAGTAACTGTTGCACAGATTACTACTTGCCGATGAATGTTGTTGGATCTCCAAAGTACGTGTATTCAGTAGGTGTTGACATCAATGACAAAACCATACCAAAATACCAACAATCTCCCCCTTTGGCATTGATGGCAACACAAGATGGAAAAACCATCACAGTGCCAAGACAGAAATGCCAAATAATATCTTCGTTTCTCCCCCTGGGAGTAACAATACCAATTTCTCCTTAGATGTATTTTTCAAAATTTATTCCCTGAAAATCTCTTTTTCTTAACTAAAAGATAATGTGTTTTTCCATAGATATCTCTGCCCCTTTGACATCAAATGCCAAAGTCACAAAAGGTCAAGTTCATACAAAATACCAACCAATTCAATATACCAAATACTCCCCCTTTGAAGTAGCTTCCTCATCAAATATCGGAATAAAGAATTGTCCATTTAATTCTGCTGGTTGATGACAATCATCAACTGTCTAAGTCTCTACCGATGTTGGTAACCCTGGATAACCTGGACCTATTTGCTAGTAAAAGCAAATATGCAAATATGAATGTACCAATGATTATTACTTCAAAATAAAGTGTCCACATGATGTCTTCGACATTACCAAGTGTCTTCCATGTCATTCCAGGTACCGGTGAACATTATATCCTGCTTGTTAACCATATACCAGTAACTGTTGCACATATTACTACTTATCAGTGAATGCTGCTGGATCTCCAAAGTAGGTGTATTCAGTAGGTGTTGACATCAATGACAAAACCATACCAGAATACCAACATGATACACCCGGTTTTGGTAAAAGGCAATGGGAATTTGACATCTCAGTAGGGAGACAACTGAAACATTCAATTGATGCTTTAGGAAGTCAGAGAGATGATAAAATATGGGGATATTTCAAGGGGTTTCAGAAATCTATGAATCTAGAGTAAGGGTTCCTAAGCATATTGTTGAAAAATATTCAATTGGCACATGTTTCATGGTGAAGAAGGATGAAACACTTATGGAAGCAGTTAAGCCCCAAATGATTTGGATTGACAAAGTGGGATATGAAGTGGATGCACATATTCTTGAGGCTTTTGCAAAAATGTTGATTGATGCACCTATTAATGAGGCAGAGAAGCCCTATGGTACTATAAAATGAAAATCACAAGAGGTTGAAACAAAGTTCAATTGAAAGAAGAGAGAGAAGATGGAAGGAAAGACTAGAAATTTTGTTGAGAAGTTCTCACAAGACATTAAAGAATTAATTGATGTTGTCCTAGAGAAAGGCAGGAAGAGGAAGAATCCAAAAGTACACATTGAGCCAATTACAACAGAGTCTGAATCTGAGGATGACACACCCTTGGCATTCAAGAGGGTTGTAAGGAAGAAAATAGAGGAAACAAAGGTAGAAGCTAAAAAGTAGCTGATTAGGAAGGTTACATTCAAAATACCGACACAAAAGAAAGCACCAAAAGTAACCACTTCAGTTGTATCCGGTACTACAAATAGGAAGAAGAAGAATGACACTGATACAATTATTCAATCTGGTAATGTTCCACCTAAAACTTGTATATAATTAGTAGATGAAATAACTAAGGATGGCATGTTAAAGAATGTATAGTTTTACTACAATCATTTAGAGGATGATGAACATAGAGAGGCAGAGGAAGCAATCTTATTATACTTGGATATTTATAAGAAAGCCTTAATAAAAATAGAAAATCAAATACCGGTAGAATTGTATAATATGTTAGATGCTAGAAGACTGTCAACAATGAAGATAAGCATATCAAAATTCAAGAGTTATTATTTGTTTTTGTTATTATTTCTCCAGAGGAAATGGAAAGGACAGTTGAGGTGGCAGATAGAAAAGTCTTTAATAGAAAACATAAAATAACCAATCTGATGCTAGGAAGGGTAAATGAGATAATAAAGGAGACTCAAAATGCATAGGTTAAGTCCTTTGGAAGAGAACAGAGGATTCTTTACTTCATCGAAATCAAAGACAGACACTATAGACACCCCGGTTGAAGGAAAAGGAAAGTTATGGGTACTTCACCCTCAATTTTGAAGAACATTAAGATAGTGGAAATTGAGCCCCTGGTAAATACCAATGTACAGGTTGAGGTTACAGTTCCTATAGAGGAACCGATAGTTACAGAGGATGCACCAAGTGGTGAAGCCACCGATGCAAGTGAGGAAGTTATAAAGGATAAATCATTAGAGGAGAAGAAAGGGGAAACTGACAGAGAACCGGTAGTTGGTCCATCATTGTTGTCAATTGACACCTCATAGGTTGTAAAGAAAAACATAACTGAGATGAGTCCTATTGAACTCATGATGATGGAAGCAAAAAAACTAATGAAGGAGGGATCTATAGATAAAGGGATTATTGATCAGTCAATCACTATTTTACACAAACTAGTCCCGGAGTGCAAGATTGACAATGAAGCGAGCCCATCCAGAAAGATTAAGACAATTACTAAGCATATTTCAAATGATTTTCAATCTTTATAGCAGATTTCAAACCGACAAGCACTAGAGAGGTTCACTCAGGCTAAGAGAGTTGCATTTGATTAGGTGATTGAATATGAGAAGAATAAGATTGATGAAAAGATGAAACTAATAGAAACTTCTTAGAAGCAGTGTAAAAATATTTATAGGGTATGTTGTAATACTGATATGCTTACAGTTAATGTGGATAAGATAAAAGAATTTCAAGAGAAAATTGCAAATATAGATAATTCTTTTGATGGATTGACTTCATTGACTACATCCATTGATGGTCAAATTTTGATTTTGGAAGCCCAAATTTTTGTTCTTGAGAAGGAAAGAGACAAAATTATAAGAAGAGCTAGAAGTCTGGGAGGCTTGGTGAGTCCCTAGTCAGATTCACTCATCGTACATAAGAAAGAATGTGTGGATATGGTGGGAAAACCCACACTGATAGAGGTAAGTGAGAAAGAGTCATTTGCACATAAATTAAGTGGACTTGTATCTATTTCTGACACTTTCAAAAATGGTTGGCATAGTTATCTTGAGCTATTGGAGAAGGCCTATCTAGAAATTTTGAAATTTGTTAAGCTCCGACAAGATATTTTTGGGATATTCATTGTATAGTTTTTTGGATCTTTGACATTATTTTTAGAGATTTTGATGGCATTGATGTGAAAGGGGGAGTTATATAGATGTGAAAAAGAATAGAAGGAGTTGTATACATTAGAGGGAGATATGGGAGTATGGATTATTTTGCATTAATGAATATTAGCTCAGGAGGAGCAAGCAGGATGGAATTGGCAGATGAAACCTTGACCATTTTTCACATGAGTGTTGCCATTAATGCCAAAGGCATAGATTGTTGGTAATTGACACTCAATTGGTTGGTTTCACTATTTTGTCATTGATGGAAACATGGCATCTTATTCTGGCTTCATGTTTTGGTTCAATTGTGTACCGATAGGCACTTCATAGACACTACACCGACACTGTCACCGATGAGACAAAAGGATTTCTTTGGTTATCGACAATGTAAGCCGACATGGTTTAGAAAATGGTTATCGATATTGGAGGCCGACATCTCTTGGATTCGATATCGTCAATTGTTTTAAATATTTATGCATTTATGTTATCTAGCCGACATGTAATTTGATATTGTAAATATCTTTGTAAGCCGACATAAGGCATGATAAATTGTATAGGGTATATAGGTCAATTGGATTAGATCATTTTGTAAGAGAAGAGTAATAGATATGGTGATGGATATGTGAATGTGATATAATGTGAAATACATCAAATATATTATGTATGTGAGGATACTTATGTAAGGGTTATTCTGGTAAAGGGTTTAGGGTTTCATATCGGAACAAACATAGCTTAAACCGGAACTGTATTCTGGCATAGAAGATGCTATCTTAGCAGTTGAAAACTTCTCCAGATTGTAGTCTAGATTTATATGTAGTCAGTGAGGCTCCTTTTGTGATTGAGCAGTGTGCCTAGGCTGTAAGCCTTCCTACAAGTGCAGACCCCTTATATTGTAATATCTCTTCATATAGCTAGTGGATTGATATTGTGGGTCACAAATCCCACTGTGGTTTTTCCTCTTTGAGGTTTTCCACATATAATTTTGTGTGTTATGATTCTAATTTATGTGATTGTCTTATTGGTTGCTTTACCTCTTTCAATTATGTATCTACCGGTATACCGGTTGGTGTATGCATGTTTTAATAAGGCTAAAATTGATCATTCTAGTATAAGATTGATTCACCCCCCCCTCTCAGTGTTATTGGATTCCAACATAATGTAGTTGGTCATGTATGAACTATGTAAATATTTTTTTAAATTAATACAATCAACCACAACTTTTATTGCACCTTATATATATAAAAATAAACTATTTTATTTTATTTATATTGTTTATTTTATTATTCATGATGTTTTTGGAATTGAGATATAATGATGAAATAGACATACTTATGATTTCACACATTCACAAAATAAGCTAACATGAAAATCCAAACATATTTATTATTTCTAAATGCAAACGAAGGGACTTAAATTAAATTATTGTTTTTCTCATTTTTACATTTCATTTCCACTTATTAAAAGCTATTGGAACATATTTTTACCAACTAAAAATGACTTGTTCCTTCTATGTTCGTGCATTGTGAAAAATTTATTGCTTTCCCAAAGTTTTTTGTTAATGCCTATATGGACCAAAGCATTGCAAACATTATTTTAGTGTCCATTTTCGAGTCACATCTTATAGATATTTATCTTGAAATGTTTGTCTCCTTATTTGCATGCTAGTTAAAAATTGTTGATAAGATTAAAGACCTATTTCTAGATTATTACATAATTAATACGATAACCCATCTAATCCCTTTCTTGATTCCACTTTAGGGTTTTCTTTTTTTAGGTTTTATGTGTGCCTTAATGAAAGGAAGTTGGGTACTAAGTGGAAACTTGCTATACCAATCTAACATAGGAAAGGGTTGCAAAATTCTTTTAAATCCTTGTTCAATTAAAAAAACAATTATGTGCACAAATGAAAATCAAATTTAAACAATTAAAATTAGCAAATCATAACACAATAATTTACGTAGGAAAGCCCTTTTGGGAAGAAAACCACTCCAACAAATGCACAACTCAATTGTATTATTCAATAAATAATTACAATACAATTTATCCAAGTTGATTCTATTTAGGAGTCTTCTAAAAGAGAATAATTTCAGGAGCATAATGGTAGCTCTTGAATCATTAATCTCTCATAAAATAATAAATTACAAAGCATATAAATGATGCTTTATAAGCTAGGTGATAAAGAAAGCAACCTCCATTTTCAACAAAGCAAAAAAGCTAAGAAAACACTTTATGAATTGCTCTAAATTCATCTTGCTGATCTCAATAAAAGAATTTTCCTTCATGAGTATAAATCTCCAAGCAAAGAAAATATTTCCTTAACTTAGCCTCCAAGAAAAGATAAATAAAAAAATTGGTGTATCTAGGGGTAAAATAAGTGTAAATTGCATAATCAAATATCAAAGAGCGAATCACAACTCTAATTTAATTAATATTACTCCTAAATTACAATGGAATGATGCAAAATCAATTGAAATGAAAAAAAGATCTATCTAAACCTCCCTAAATTGACATAGCAAGGCTTCCATTGATCTTCTCCATTATTGTTGATGTAGGTGGCTCTCAGGTATTGCACTAATTTCTTGCATAATATGGACAATAGCTTTGAAGACTGTGATTTTAGCTTGAATTGAGAAAATAGGTTGAATTTATAGATTTTCAATACAAAGGGGGTGAGAAATAGAACTCAAGTGTTGATTGATAGATAACTGATTTAGATTGATCAGCTAACAGAGTTGATTGATTTGTTAACTCAATAGATTGGAGAGTGAACTAAATAGATTGGCTAGTGAACTCAATTGATTGATCAGTAGACTGAATTGACTAGCTAGTTGACTAGATTGATTAGGGAGATGATTGATCAGATGGATTAGTTAGAAAAATGGGATTGAGAGTTAAAAAGGATGATTGATGAGTTAACTAAGTTAACTGATTAGACAACTGATTTGATCAATCAGTTATGATTTTAGCATGTGTTTTAGGATTTTGAAATTGAATTTGATTCTTATTTTCAATTTGGATTTGAATTTGGACTTTCGAATGCTGAAATGCACATGAAATTAATTGAAATTCAGATTTGGTGAAATGTGAATTTGGAGGAAATGAAATTAACTAGAATTAGAATTTGAGAGAAATGAAATGAAATTAGATGGAATTAATTGGAATTATAATTTGGGGAATTGGAGGAATTTAATTAATTAATTTAAATATAGGAAATTGAATTAATTAAATAATAAAGATTATTTAACTAAGGAAAAGGTTGCAATTAATTAAATAATTGATATTTAATTAATAATTGAGATAGGATTAATTGAATAAATGATGAATTGATAGAAATACAAATAATTAGTAATGGTCAAGGGTGATGATTAGAAGAAATAGTTAATTTAATCAAATAATTACAGAATTACTTGATTAAATAGGTGAATAATTAGTGTAGGATCAATGAGACATTTTTTAGGTGTTTACAATTGGTTTTTTTTTTATGTTCTAAAATATAAAAAACAAATATTGACTCTCAAGTCTCATAAAAGGTTGTCAAATTAGTTTTTTAATCAAGTAGGAAAATTTTGATTTCAATCTCCTAAAAGTAGGAGAAAAATCCCCAAACACTTTATCTGCCATGTAGGAAGCCCCCTCTTCCATGAGAACCCACAAGGTGAATGGAAAAATTAGTAAATAAAAAATATTAGGATAAATCAATATAGACCAAATAATTAATCAGATTAATTATAAATGTGAGGAATCAAAGGTTGAGACACCTTAATCCCAACATTCTCCCACTTGCTGAAGACTTGTCAAGAGTCAAATGCAATTAATTGCTCAGGGTCCCAAGGCTCATAGAACTTGCATGCCAGCTAAAATTCTTTATTCTCATTGGCTTCATCAATGCATCTACAACATTCATTAAAGTGTCAACTTTCTCCAGCTTCACCTTTCCATCTTCTACCATACAACAAAAATAAATAAAAAATGAACATCAATGTTCTTTGTTCTGGCATGGAAAATAGGATCTGTTGCCAAGCAAATGGCACCCTAACTATCACAATAGATAATAACCTATATGTAGACAGATAAAAATTTATCCTCATGTGATCATCCTGATTTCTCTATTAAATAAATTGATTTCATTATCTATTTAATTGGTTTATTACTATCTTCTACTATTTAATTCATTAAATCTTTTCATTTTCTTAAACCATTAAAATCTTTCTATCATAAATTCAATCTTATTTATTCCTAATTTGTCCCATTTCCTAAACCCATCTTATTTATCCCCTTTCATCCTCACCAATCGCATTCATTCAATGAATGTGGGATAATGATTACATCTCCATATCATTCATTTTATCCCACATTTGTCCTGACATTGGGATCACCCATGAGAATATCTATAAATGCATTCTTCCCCTCTCTTTCAAATCTCTCATGCTTCTTGATACTTGGATGTTGTAATGTTGTTTTGAGATTTCATATCCATTTTTAAAAATTCTAAATCATTTTCTTTTCAATCAACCATTTTTCGTCCTTCCATAGCCTCTCGTGTATTATGCAAATTTGAGAGTAAAAGTTTTATCATGCACGTTCTTGGTAGATAGGAAATAAGAGAATCAAGCGTCTCTTGAATGCATTTTATATCTTTGTTTATTTATTTCAGTTTTATGTACTTTATAGGAAGTGTTCTCTTGGCATGATTTTGGATTTTCAAATCTCGTATCTTTGGCTTATGGTTGTACTTTTGAGGTAAAAGAAGTACTTCTCCATATCCTCCACCAACACTATCCTACATCAAACCAATATCATAACACAATCTCTTATTAAGTCAAATGACTTCCTTACTAGCATGTTAGCTGCTATGTACTCTTCTTCTACAATGGATGAAGCGAGTACAACCTTTCACTTACTCATCCAACTAACCATACCACCAAAAATCATGAAAACATATCCATTAGTTTATCTTCTGTTATCAATGTCACCTAACAAATCTAAATGCACATATCGATGAATACTAACTGAATGCTGAGGTCCATTAGGATAACCATGAAAACATAGGGAATACTCAAAAGTAGCCCATAAATATTTGAACACACTTTGCAGCATCCCAATGTACTCATCCAAGATTAGCCATGTATTGAATAAGGACTCCCACTACTTGGGAAATGTTTAGCCTCATACAAACCATAGCATAAATAAGGCTACCAACAACACTTGCATATAGTATTTTGTTCATGTCCTCCATCTTGGTATAATATTTTGGACAATCCTCCACAAAAATATTTGTCCCCTATAATACTAGAAAACCTAATTGTCCACAAGATATCATGTCGAATCTCTCCAACACTGAGTTCAAATACTTATTTTGGCTTAACCAAATCATTTTTTTTGGGTCTATCTATTCTAATCTTAATCTCAATACTATACCTCACTGCACCTAGATCCTTCATCTCAAATTACAATAATAATTGAGACTTCAAATCTGAAATCATACGTGTATCATTCCAAATAAATATGGAATCCACATAAAGAACTACAATAAGGATGTGCAACCACTGTCAGATTTCAAATACACACAATGGTTGGATTTAGATCTCAAAAATCTCAATGCTAACACATTGGTGTCAAGTTTTTGGTACCACGTTTTAGGAGATTGCTTCAAACCATATAAATACTTCTTCAACTTGCAAACCACATTTTCTTTACCTTTTTCAACAAAATTCTCTCAATGAGTCATATAAATTTCTTCCTCAAAATCACCAAGAAGGAATGGTATCTTCACATCCATTTGTTCCACTTGTAAATCATATGATGTTGCAAGAGATAACAAGAACTAAATAGATGTCTGATTCACAACAAGAGGTAAAATCTCACCATAATCAACTCCCTCCACCTTGAAATAACCATTTGCAACCAATTATGCCTTATGCTTCTCAATATTACTATCTAGACTATATTTTCTCTTGAACACCCATTTACAACTAACAAGTTTTATTCCTTCAGGCAAGGGCACCAAATCCCATGTAGCATTTTTCTTCAATGAAGCCATTTATTCATCAATATATTTTATCCAATAATCTACATCACTCATACCCATAGCCTCTCTAAGAGTCTCAGGCTCAACAATGTTAGCAATCAAACTATATATGCAACTGGATTACAACAAAAAATATACAAACCTTTGTGGTGATAACCAAATATTTTAATTTTCTTCCTATCACAAGTATATTTCCTCAAATGCTAAGGTTGAGTTTCTTCATCTTATTTAGAATTCTTAGAGATACTAGATTTCTCCATGTTACCAGGTCTAATAGGAGTATGTAGTTCATCTCTTGTCAGAGTAGATAGAACTTGAACTACCTCTTTATTATGTTTCTCCTCTTATTCTAGATTTAGATTAACCACAGAAGGTGTCTTCTATCAAAATATCACTCTTATACTATAGAGAAAATTTTGTTCCATTGGATTCAAAAGCTTGTACCCCTACACATTGACACCGTGGTCAATTTGTACTATTTCTCTCAATCCCATTGTCCTAACAAAACTTGTCAAAATCTTTTGAACAAAATTCACTATCATTATCAGTCCTCAAATATTTAATCTTTATACAAGTCTAGTTTTAAACAAGTTCCTTAAACTCCTTAAATTGACTAAATATTTCGTGTTTACTTTTGAGAAAATAAACAAGTTTCGCTCTACAATAGTCATCTATGAATGAGACAAAGTACATAGATCTAGATATAGTGTCATAAATTGCATCTTTTTATGACTATGGTAGACCTCTATACACATCCCTTGTTGGCATATGCACACTCCAATGAGACATTGTATGTGGTTGAAGGTTTTGTCATTGATGGAAACCTTACAATCCTATGGCATCAGCAAGGCATTACACCGACATTAGCAAAACACACTCTACATCGGCACTCAGAACACCGGCACTGGCATAAAGAAAGGAAGCATACCAGCACAGAGGCTGATAGGATTTTTGATATATTATATTTTGTTTATTATTTGAAAAACTTTGTAAGCTGACTTGATATCATTGTAAAATGACTTATATATATAAGAAGTCATTGTAGAACATTTTTGTAAGAAAGGAGAAAAAGATTAGGTAGACCTATTATGCGAAATATAGGTTAAGGGGTATATGTAAAGAAAAGAGTAGAAACCGGTACTAAATCTAGCATTGAAGATGCTATTGTAAAGCAGTACAAGTTATTGGATTTGTATAATCCACATTATAAGTCAATGAGACTTCCCATTTGAGCAGTGAGCTCTAGGCACTTGGCCTTCCTACATGTGCAGGCCCCTATTGTAAGTAATATTCTCTTATTGGCTAGTAAGTGAATATTGTGGGTCACAAATCCCACTGAGGTTTTTCCCACACCGAGTTTCCTCGTTAAATCATTGTGTTATAGTGTGATTTTCATGTGGTTTCTTTCATTTCTGTTTATTGCATTATTTCTTGCATACCGGTACATTATTACAATATGTTCTGCATGTTTTAAGTTGAGAAATTCTAATTATCAATTAGATACTAATTCACCCCCCCCCCCTCTCAGTATCTTTGAGTTTCCTAACATCCCTAACATTTTCTCTTTGTCATGTGTGCAAGTTTTGTTGGAGAAAATATTTCGCTATTGGAGGCTTCAAATCGTGTACCAATTGTAAGATCTTTCTTGCTTATTCTCTTATTTTGTTGAATAGTGTTTTAGTCATTTTCACATGTATTTACTTAGCTTAGAGTTTTTCTAGAATACACAAATGTCACTTATTACTTTTTGTACCCATCTATGTTCTATGTCTGTAAGAGACCTTAGTGCACTGTATTGTCATCTTTGACCCATGTGTGTATCTTTGAACGAAGACTATGTATATGTTATCTAAAAGTCTTTGTGACTTGTCCTTTCAAGTTAGGTAGTTTGATAGACCTTCTATCCAGTTAAACTCTACACTTAGAGGTTTGGGTAGTTAGTAGTGTGTATCTCCTAAATCACTAGAGCGCCAATATAGTGAGGTGGAGTAGGTCTATTTTCTCCTCCATGATTTCATCACCTTGAGGGTGTCAAATTTCCTCCTCTACAATAGATAAAGAAGGAACATTAATAGGTTCAAAAACATCTACATACACATAATCCAATAACCTAGAAGACTAATGAGAACTAGAATAAAAGGAAGCACAATATTGTTTTGCATGTACACAATGTTAAAAAGGCCTAACTCACTATTACAATCAACAAGGCCTTCAACAAGGCTCTTACTTTCAAGGGCACTAAGACCCTTCTCACAAATGGAACCAATTCTTTGGTACCATAACATGATTTTCTCTATTGCAATTTTCATCTGTAAGGCACATGAGAACCCTTTGGTACTCCAATATTCTTGGTGCAGGAAAACCTTGGTCATATTGATACTTTATGAAGGCTTTTGTCATGATTATTTGTTTTGGTGTTGTGTCAAGTTGTAATAAGGTCCTAAGGACCATTTGTTGTCATTTAAAATCAAGTTGCAAGGCCTTTGATGCCATTTGAGTCATATAGGCCTATAAGGTCCTGATTAGGTGAACATTGGTCAGACCACTCCAGGTGTGATTAAAATGAGTGGAAATGATGTAATTGATGCTATATGGTCTATTTTGATATGTCTTAGTGGTATATGTGAAGTTTTGAATCAATAAGTTAAGTAAGCCAAAAGTTGTCAAAAGATGTAAAAGTTGCTTGTCAACTTTTACATCTTTTTAGTGCAAGTTTAATGTTGTTTATCTTTCCAAAGGTCACCCTTTTAAAAAATCAGTTTGTGGCCATTGGAATAGGGAATGCGAAGTTTAAATAGCCTCATTTTGGTTTTGAGGCAGGTTTTTTTTTATGTATGTACAAAGTTTGGAGAAGAATCAATAAAACTAAAGCTTATTCTCTACAATTTTTCAGCAACATTGTTGCAAAAACATTCATAAATTCCTTGTACGAATGAGTAAAGATGTGAAACAAGGTTCATTGGAAATATCTATGAATTATATTTCTTTTGAGACCCATTTTGTGAGATTCAATTATGTGCAAGATATTTTGTGGGCATTTTCCTAAAAACTATCTTGATACCCTAGTTTCAAGGGTTTAGATTGAGATATGTAGATATCTTGCCATTCCATTGAGATCATAACACAAAACTTGGTGGAATGGTAGATTAAAGTTTTCTATAAATTAATTTTCTTTCATTTTTGTAGGGAAAAATTTTGAGGCTATTTTGAGGGGTTGAATGCCTAACATCTTCATGTGTTAGGCCGAGGAAACATAGGTGAGGTGAAGGGTTTGGATTTTGATGCCAAAAAAAAGAAAGGTGATACTAAATCCTAAGTAATATTTCCATTTTTTACATTCCCCTACCATTATAAGTGTATCTGTGTATTTGTGAAGTGTTCCTAAGACACTTGGTGTGTAAAAGAGATCTAATTGTGCACACAAAACCTGCAATAGTATGAATTTGACTCTAATGTCTGAAAGCAACTTGTAGGGATTTTTACATATGTTGTGTAACTCTAATAAGGGTATCTCAAAATGCTTTTGGTTCATACCCATGGTCAGAGGTTGATAAGTTAGGGGCCAAAAACCATCTGGACTGTCCTAATAGGCCTAGTATCCTTGTGTGAAGAAAGTACCCTTATTGGTGGTTTCTAATAAATGCCAAGAGTTGGGATAGGGATTTTGTGGTTAATTGATTCTCAAAATACTCTAAAAATAGTGATTTCCTTCTGTGTGTTGGTGGATCACCATATTGACCCTTGTGGCATAGTTGTCATGTTCCCATGATGCATAAGAAGCTGATCATGAAATCCCATTGCAAGTCCGAGTCAATTGTCCATGTTGAAATGTGTTTTTTCTAGCCTTCCATCCACTCTGAGACCTTTACATCATAGTGACATCAGAGCCACATTCTGATTGTCTAAGGGAAGATCTTGGTGTGTAAAGAAGAGTAAATTGTCTTGTGAAGACAAAATCCTTCCAAAAGGTGGGTTAGTGAGGGCCAAGAGATTAAAGGCCCTAGAAGATGATATTGCAGCAATGAAAGCTAGAGATAGAAAGAGAGAGAGGGTTGAAGAAGGTTATAGCACAAAAGAAGAAGAAGAAGAGGGTGAAGAGGGAGACCCTCAAATGAATCCTCAAGAAGAGGAGATGGCTCCTGAAGAAAGAAGGCTTCTCAATGCTTTGAAATCAGTGAGATGGGAGACCTCTGATGTAAAGATGGATCTTCCAATGTATGGAGGAAAGATAGATGCTGAGGAGGTAATAGAGTGGGTTGATTCTCTAAAAAACTAATTTGAGTACAAGGAAGTGCCAAAGGACAAGAATGTGAAGTTTGCAAAAAAAACATTGAAAGGGGTTGCCTTGACATGGTGGAACTATACCCAAGGAGAAAGGGTGAAGAAAAACAATTCCATGATCAATTGATGGGACAAAATGGTAAACAAATTGAAGAGTCAATTATTACCTATAGATTATGAGGTCCAAGTGTTCAAGAAGATGCAAATCTTGAAGCAAAAAGGCATGGATGTGGCTTCCTACACCAAGGAGTTTCATAAACTTTGTCTAAGGTCCGGACATGTAGAAAATGAGAGGGAGAAGGTAGCTAGATACGTAAATGGTTTGAAGTTCAACATTCAAAATGAAATCATTCTTTTGACCCCAAAAATAGTGGATGGGTGCTTCCAAGTGGCCCTAATGGTATAAGAGAAGTTGAGAAGAAAACATGAGCAGAAAGGAAGAGGAGGAATAAATTATAGAGGTAATGAAAATTTTGGAGAAAGAGGACAATCCCAAAGGCAACAAGGTGAATCTAGTGCTCATAATGAGCAAGGTGGGGAGTCAAACAATAGAGGAGGCTTCAGAAGTAGAAGGCCCAATGGTAGAGGAAGTTTTAATGGACCAAGAAAAGGTTCCAACACCTTCTCTAGTAGGTGTCATGTGTTTGGACACCAAACCTTCAATTTCTCTGAGAAACAAGCATCAAGTTCCCATGGTGGGGAAATGAGGAACCAATTTGTTCAAGAAGAAGATTGCCAAAGTGTGGATTCACCTTCTAGGCTTGCTGATTTTGAAAGTGGAGAAATTTTAGTGATGAAAAGGACACTTCTCAAGGTACCAAGAACTAAGGATCTATCCCAAATGAAGTCCTTATTCAGGACCTCATGCAAAGCACATGGTAAGGTATGCAAGGTAATTGTAGATTCAGGCTCCACTAATAACCTGGTGTCCTTAGAAATGGTTGAGAAGTTAAATCAAAAAATAAACCCTCATCCCACTTTATATAGGGTATCATGGTTGAACAAGGGTCAGCAAGTGCTTTTGAATGAACCGTCTTGGGTAGAGTTTCATATTGGGGGTTATAAGGGTATGATCCTTTGTGATGTTATTCCCATGAATGCTTGTCACAATCAATAAGGCCTTCAATAGGGCTCTTAATTTCCAGGGAACTAAGACCCTTCTCACAAATGAAACCAATTATTTTGTTCCATAACATGATTTTCTCTATTGGGAGTTTCATCTGTAAGGCACATGAGCACCCTTTGGTAGTACAATATTCTTGGTGCAGGAGCACCTTGGTCAGATTGATACCTTATGAAGGATTTTGTCATGATTTATTTGTGTTGGTGTTGTGTCAAGTTGTAATAAGGTCCTAAGGACCATTTTTTTTCATTTCAATCCATTTGTAATCATTTTCAAATCAAGTTGTAAGGTCGTTGATGCCATTTGAGTCATATAGGCCTATAAGGTCCCGATTGGGTCAACATTTGTCAAACCACTCCAAGTGTCTCCAACATGAGTGGAAATGATGTAATTTATGTTATATGGTCTATTTTGATATGTCTTAGGGGTATATGTGAAGTTTTGAGTCAGTAAGTTGAGTAGGACAAGAGTTGTCAAAAGATGTAAAAGTTGCTTGTCAACTTTTACATCTTTTTAGTGCAAGTTTAATGTTGTTTTCATTTCCAGTGGTCACCCCTTTCAAAAATAAGTTGGGGGCCATTGGAATGTTAGGATTAATGATAGTCCCAAAGATACTAAGAGGGGGGGGTGAATCAGTATCTAACCGGTTAGTAGAATATTTAAACTTATTAAGAACTTTGCATCCCAAAATAGTGTACCGGTAAATAAGAATTAATGCAGAAAACAAGAACAATAAAGACAACATAGAAAAAACACCATAACACAAGATGTTTAACGAGGAAACCCGGTGTGGTAAAAACCTTGGGATTTGTGACCTACAATATTCACTCACTGACCAATGAATAAATATTACTTACAATGAGAGGCTTGCACATGCAGGAAGGCCAATTGCCTAGAGCACATTTCTCAATAAGAGTCACATTGACTACAAAAGTGGATTATAAAATCTAATACAATGTACTGCTTCAAATTATTATCAACTATGCTAGGTTCAGTACCGGTTTAAGCTCATTCCATTACCAAAACCTTCACTATCAATTATATCATAATATAATCCTCTATCTCTTTCTTACTTCACTTTTTAATGACCTATAAGATCTCCTACATATATACGAGTCTTTTACAATATTCCATTCCATCTTTACAAGAGACATTACATTTAAATACAATAAACAAAAGTTTATTCACTGTCGACTAGGGTGCCGGTATGCATTGTTGCCACTGTCAGTGAAGTATCTATCGGTGTATGTAGATGTCTATGCTGGTGTCGGTAACTGTCGGTGGCTTACCAGATGAGTGCCAGAAGGTTGCCAAATGGTTGCCATCAATGACAACACCAACTATTCTCATAAGTGTATAGAATGCCAAAATAGAATGGGGCATGAGAATTTTAAATAGCCTCATTTTGGTTTAAGGCGGGTTGTTGTTGTAGTATGTATAGAGTTTGGAGAAGAATCAATAAAACTAAACCTTATTCTCTACAACTTTCATGCAACATTGTTGCAAAAGTGTTCATATCTACCTTGTATGGATGATGCATGATGTGAGACAAGGTTCATTGGAAAGCTCTATCAATTGCCTTTCTTTTGAGACTAATTCTGTGATATTCCATTGTGTATAAGGTATTTTATGGGCATTTTTATACAAATTATCTTGAAACCCTAATTTCAAGGGTCTGGATTGAGATATGTAGATATCTTGCCATTCCACTAAGACCATAACACGAAACTTGGTGGAATGGTAGATGAAATTGTTCTCCAAATGGGTTTTCTTTAATTTTTTCAAGGAAAACACTTTGAGGTTGTTTTGGGGGGTTGAATGCCTAACATCTTCATATGTTAGGCTGACGAAACATGGGTGAGGTGAAGGGTTTGGATTTTGATGCCAAAATAAGAAAGGTGATGCTAAAACCTAGGGAATATTTCTATTTTTGATATGCCCATGCCATTAGAACTGGATTTGTGTGTTTGTGAAGTGTTCCTAAGACACTTTGTGTGTGAAAGAGACCTAATTGTGCACCTAAAACCCGCAACAGTTCGAATTTGAGGGGTTTTTACATATGTTATGTAACTCTAAATAGTGTATCTCAAAATGCTTTTGGTTCATACCCATGGTCAAGGGTTGAGAAGTTAGGGGCCAAAAACCATTCAGACTATCTTAATAGGCCTAGTAGCCTTGTGTGAAGAAAGTACCCTTATTGATGGTTTCTAATCAATGCCAAGTGTTGGAATAGGGTGTTTGTGGTTAATTGATGCTCAAAATTCTCAAAAAAATGTGATTTCCTTGTGTGTGTTGGTGAATCCCCATATTGACCCTCGTGTCATAGTTATCATGTTCCCATGATGCATAAGAAGTTGATCATGAAAGCCCATTGCAAGTCTGAGTCACTTGTCCATGTTGAAATATATTTTGTTTGACCTTCCATCCACTCTGAGACCTCTATATCAATTCCTCTTTCCTTGATCTAACAATAAGTATGTAGAATTTAAAAATTCCTTCTTTAGCATGCTTGAAGAACTATTGCACTATATTGTGCATGAATCCATATTGTACAAGGTGCCAATTTGAACATATATAGCCAACACCACAAATCCTCTATTCATCTTGCATCCTTCATCCAAGAAACCATGCAGACTTGAATCATTCAATTTACTCATTGAAAGTATATTTTCTGTCAAACTTGGATATGTAATACACCATGAATCCCCTTCACTCATCCATTAGAGAATCTAATATTAATTCTTCCATGACCTAAATTTTTTTGATGAGAATCATCACCCAACAACACCTTTTTATCATCATACTCTTCATACTTTGAGAGCCAAACACTATTAGGGGTCATGTGGAAAGAATCTCTTAAGTCTATCAATCACACATCTTCTGATGCATGTGTTGGCAATACAATAAATGAATCTGTATCATCATTTGAGGAATTTTCAAAATCAAAATTAGAGAAATCATTTTTACGTTTCTTTTTCTTCTCCACCATGCACTCTTTGTAAATATGACCATATTTACCACAATTCTAACATTTCATCTTCTACTTTCCAGGATACTTAGATCTCCCCATAAATTTATATTTTTCTTTATTGTCCTTTTTATTTTTTTTAGATCTTATGTGAACAACAAAAGCTTATTTGGCCATTTCAGAATTTTTTCACATCTCTTAAAAAAAAGTGATGCAACTACCACATCCATTTGTGATCCCTTGAATCTAGCAAGGAACATAATATAAGCATGCATCTATTGGACAATGCTATTGCTAGGATATGTTGTTGTCATTGATGTCAACATATTCCTGCTCTGATGACTATAGATTGGTTTATTGGGTTCATGATTTGGTGTATGGAGTATCTTTAGTATTATTATATTCTTTTGTACTAGTGTTGGTGATACATGAAGCTTAATTGATCATATCAGATAATCCAGTTTTCTAATTTCTTTATCTGATCCATGCTTTGCAGAGTTTAGTATTTCCTCTGGTATATTCTGGTGTGATCAGCTCAAGATCTGATATTTTGGGACATTGTTTGGGATGGTCTTGTGTATCTTCATTTCAGATGGTTTGTGATTTGGTGCTCCACAAGTTATCTTTTCTTCATGATAGTTGTTGTTGGTTGAGTTTTCTTGAGTTTCAAATATTGATCGATGAAGATTTGATAAGTGGTGTTGGTGTAGTTGTTGCTGATGATTCTAACATGCTTACTAGTTATTCCTAATTATTTCCTATTTGTCTTGATGATCTGCATTGATCATTGTGCGAGTTCTTGTTGATTTTGCTGAACCGGTGATGTTCTTCATGTTATGCAGTTTTTCTGATGGTATAGTGTGTTGCAGTTGATCTTCGTGTGATTTCCGATGGTGTTGTGTATTTGGAGTTTTGAATTAGGTCCATGCTATGTCATGTATATCATTATATTGGTCTAGTGGTTGATCTTTGTATCGTGTGATGTGATTTTGTAATTGTGAGTTGAGGGTTTAGCCGACCTTGTTATCAAGGTTGATGAATTGTATAAATAGGTGAAATAGTCATGCAAATTAGGTGTCATGGTTGTGTCTGCATTATCAAAGAGTGGTGTATGTGCAATCAAGTGATTCATCCTTCAACATTGTGATTGAGAAGAGATGGTGTTGCAAAGAAGACAATTGAGCTTAACCAAAATTGTCATTAGACATTTGGAGACGTTATCTTTCAGTTCATTTATTTTGGATTATATTCCAAATCTTGTTGTAAGTCAGTGAGACTTCCCTGAGGGTTTTAGCCTTCTAGGTCATTATCTTTTGAGTAGTGATCTCTAGGCAATGTGCCTAAATGCATGTGCATTCCCTATTATAATATTTTCACATACTACTAAAGAGTATCATCTTATCATGGGTAGGTTCCCACCATGGTTTTTCCCTTAACTGAGTTTTCCATGTCAAAATCTTGGTGTTGTGTGTTGTGTTATCAATTTGCTTATCTTTGTTATTTCTGTAGTTTATCGGATCTATTTTTGTGATTAAGTTTGTAGATCTGATGAAAACTGATTCACCCCCCCCACTCAGTTTTCCTCCATTGTTGCTACTAACAATAGGTATCAAAGCTAGATCCTCTGGAAGAAGCTTAACCACTTGAGGAGATCTGAGATTGCAACTAGAACTGGAGGTCTTATCTATAAGAAGGAGAGTTAGAGATTTTATGGTAGTTCTATTGTTGGTATTGAGTTGTCATTGATGTCAATCAGCATTGCAGACAAGCTACTAGTAGAGGTATGTCATCTGATATGAAGAAGAGTGTATCGGTATGGTGAAAAAAAAAAAGGTATTGAGAAGATTAACATGAAGGCTTTTCAACCGGTTTGCAGAAAGACAAGTAGTTGTTGAGACTATCTGTGACTTCACTGGTATGAGGTGAGATACATGTGTGTGAGAGCATGTTGAATGATAACCAGTAGTGCTTGAACCGGTCTGGAGTTTGGCTGCCTAATTATGATGAAGCGATAGAATTTTAAAGTAATCACAAACCATCAGAGGTGAAGATGTGCTACTAGTGTAGTGTGCACTACCGAGTAGCAAGAGAAGAAGATCTCACCAGTAAAGGCTTGTACCGGTATGAGCTTGATGAATGTTCAAGTGTAAACTGATTGTGTATCAGTGAGCTAAGTGTATGACCATTGTGATGCCATGTGGAGCTGAGGTGGCAAACATGCAAAGGTCGGTGAAGCCTCCATCGACATGGTTGTTGAAATGGCTAGTTGACATTAATGAAATAGCCAAAAATCACAAGATTGTAACTAAATGATGCAACTCAAAGAAGAAAGAATGATAGAGGAAGATCAAGGAGTAGTTGGCACCTGGATCAATGCAAAGAAATCAGATTGCAAGAAGATCTCGAGAAGGAAACAACTAAGCTTTTTATGAGTCGACAAATTCAAAGGTAGAAAATCATGTACAATTGCAAGAAAATCTCCCCTTAGTCTTTTCATTCTCTCTCTTCATCATGCCACTCCATCTGGTTTTCTTTATTTATAGCAATCTACATTTTAACTTTCCCATTCTACTATTCCTCGACCTTCTTACACATTATTTTCTTCCCTGTACATCTTCCTCTCCTCCTTATTTTTGTAGATTTTTTAATCTACCTTGTCTTCTCTGAGCCAACAAATTCAAAGTAAAAAAACAGAAAGCAAACAATAACACCAATACACAAATTAACTTACATATCCCTCACAAATCACATAACAAGAATGGGGAATTCATAAATTGTTGAATACTTTGTTTTTAACATAGACCCTGTTTCTTTAAGCAGAGATTCTTTATTACAAAATGATAAAATTACAAAGAGGCTATTTATTTTAAAGTCTACATATTCTTACAAATACTTACACCGAAGAAACTCTATTAAGACAACTCTAAACTTAGACTGCAGTTCATCAAATACTACGAATTACAAACTAAATGGATTTCTATAGTGGAACTAGACTTAGTTGTCCTAAGAAAGAGGATTCATATCCTATTTTACTTGGATTGATCAATTAAAATATTGCATGCTAATTTCAAACAAACTCCAACACTAAAAATAGGATATTTTTTCATAACTAATGATCCTCAATAAAGAACTAAAGATAACTTTCTTATGTTGTGGTGTGTGATGATGAATTACGGTGCATGGATGTTTTATATGATGGATCCTAAGAATAGTAATGCTTGAGCTGCATTGATTTGCATGCTCGAGCAACATTAGTTCTCCATATACTCCCTCTTGATGCTGAGAGAGCTTAATATCTTATTTCATAGTGTCGAAAACTGATCTTTTGCAATTGCCTTGGTGAAGATATCTGCTATTTGATCTTGAGTATTAATTTGCTTCAATTCAACTTATTTCTTTTGTACCAAATTCTGAATGAAGTGATATTTCATGTCAAAATGATTTGTCCTTCTGTGATGAACTGGATTCTTTGCTAACTTGATAGCACTCACATTGTCACAATAAATCACTGTAGGCTTAATTTTATTTTCTCCAATTTCTTCCAAAACGTTTTTGAGCCAAAGAGCTTGTGTACCTGCTGAGGTAATTGCAACATACTCTGCTTTTATAGATGAGAGGACAACAATGTTTTGTTTTTTTGAGCTCCAAGTAATTAATCTAGAACCAAAAGAAAAATAATTCCTAGATGTGGAGTTATGGTCATCCTTACTACCTCCCCAATCTCAATCACTAAAGCCAACAAGATTGAACTTTTTAGAAGAGTAGTAATGAATACCAAAATTAAGAGTTCCTTTCACATACCTCAAAATCCTCTTGCCTTCCTTTATATGTATTTATGATGGATTTGTCATATACTTTGAAACAAGTAAAACTAAATATGTAATAGCAGGCCTTGTGTACTTTAGAAACATCAAGCTCCCCACAATACTTCTGTAAGTTGTCTCATCAACTAAATCAACACCATCATTTCTACATAACATAACTCCATGATCACTTGGAGTGGAGGAAGGATTACAATTAGTCATATCAAATTTCTTCAGCATATCTTGAGAATACTTTGTTTGACAAATGAAAATCTCATCCTTTGATAAACCTCCATTCCTAGAAAATATTTCATGAGACCGAGATCTTTCATCTCAAATTCATTCATCATAGCAGCTTTGAATTCATCTTTCATCTTAGAACTACTACCCATATACAATAGATCATCAACATACAAACTTATGATTAGAATATTAGTACCTTCTTGTTTGTAGTAAAGGGTAGGATCACTCTTACCTCTCTCAAAGCCATTCTCCTGAAAGTATCCATCAATCCTGGAATACCATGGTCTTGGTGCTTCCTTGAGGCCATGAAAAGCCTTCTTCAACCTATAGACATGATGCTCTTATCCTTCCACTTCAAAACCTTGTGGCTGCTCCACATATACTTCCTCTTCTAAGTACCCATTCAAGAAGGCACTTTTCGCATCCATATGATGTATGCTCCACTTCTTCTGAGTTGCTAATGAAATCAACATTCTAATGGTCTCTTGTCTTGCTACTGGTGCAAATGTCTCTTCATAATCAATTCTATACTTCAATCTGAAACCTTTAGTAACTAATCTTATCTTGTGTCTTTCAACACTCCCATCACTATTAAACTTGGTCTTATAGACCCATTTGGTGCCAATCTTTTTCTTGTCAAGTGGAATCTTTGTCAACTCCCAAGTGTCATTCCTATGAATGGAATCCATCTCTTCTTCCATAGCTTGCACACAAACCTCATAGTACATGCATCTTCAAAACATGATGGTTCAAAATCAGTCTAGGCTAATAAAGCAAAATTCACTGTCTCGCCTATTGGGTTTTCTTCATGTACTTGATTTGCACTCCTCTGGTAGATATCACCCAATCTCCTTACTTTCCTTGTAGAACTTGGAGAAGAAGTTGGACTTGAACTTGGTACTGAATAACATGCTGAAGGGTTGCTTGGTGGAGTTATACCACTAGAAATAGAAACATTAGTTGGCTACTCATGATCAATATCAGTAATTATATCATCATTCAAAATAGAATTTGTCTTCTCAACATGGCCTTTTTAATGACCATAAACTCCCCCTTCATAAAAAAATTACATCTCTTGAGACAATAAGCTTATTAGTGATGGAATTATATAATCTATAAGCCTTGCTTTTCTCACTATACCCAATAAAAAAACATGAATCACTCTTTGCATCTAACTTTTGTCTATTCTAATCAGGCACATGAACATAAGCCAAACAATCAAAAAATTTGAAATGATTAACATTAGGCCTTTTTCCATACCAAGCTTCATGAGGAGTCATCTTTTTGAGTGCATTGGTGGGGCTATGGTTGAGGATGTACATTCTTTCTTTCAGCTACCCCATTCTGTTGAGGTGTGTATGTAGTTGTGAGTTGCCTCTTGATGCCATTAAGATCACAATAACTCTGGAAAGCCTTTGAGCAAAATTTTCCTTGACGATCAGTCCTTAAACAATTGATCTTGCATGCTTTCTCATTTTCCAAACCTCAAGGGAAACATCCTACTTCTTGTCATAGGCACAAGAGTGATCACCCTATTGCCCTTATTCTTATCATAGATAGTACATGTCTTATTCTCAAAGACTACTTTATAATTTTTCTCACATATCTGCCCAACACTTAACAAATTATGCTTCAATTGTGTAGTATAACAAATATCATGAATACTCTTTATACCTTTTTTTGTGTGGACCTCCATAGCTCCTTTGGCAGCAACCTCCAATGATTTATCATCACCAAGTTGGATCTTGGATTTCAAACTTCCATCCTTTGTTAAAAATAGCTTCCCATTCCCTGTCATATGGTTAGAGCATCCAGAATCTAGGTACCAAACATCTTTACTAGTATTTTCACCTTTGGCATAAGATAAAAATAAATGATCAGGAGGATTCTCACTACTTTCTTGAGCATAGTTAGCACTTTTACCTTCTTTCAATCTATATTCTCTTTCAAAGTGGCCATAGATGTTACAATGGTAGCATTGAACATTTCTCTTATCAAATTTGCCTCTACCTCTTCCTTTGGAACCACCTCTTCCTCTTGAGCCACCTCTGCCTCTACCTCTTGAAGAATTTTTGTTTTTCCCTTTACCTTGGCCTTGATTGTTTTTGGCACTACTATTGCTTGCATCCATTCTTTGTTATTTTTAATTTAGATGAGAATGATTTCTCAACACTTTCAAGAGAATCTTTCAATCTTTCTTCATGAGACATCAGGGATCCAACCAATTGATCAAACTGTAGTTTTGTCAAATCCTTGCTTTCTTCTATGATTATGGCAACATGATTCCATCTAGGTGTCAAAGATCTCAATACCTTTTTTAATCAAAACTTCATTGCTTACAGTTTCTCCAAGTGTAGCCATTTTATTGACCACATCTTTGACTCTGAAACAATAATCACTTATACTTTCTGATGCACTGTGAAATGGGGGAAGGTTAGACTAGAACCTGTGGTGGAATAACACACAAAACCAAGAAACTGTTAGTGTTAATCAACCAAAAACTAATCTAAGCAGCCATATCAAAAGAGACACCAAAAACATGAAGAAATATTTAACTAGGAAAGTAAATATAATGAGACATCTTCAAATGCCTCCTAACATACTCTTAGCTGCTTCTCCTTTGTTCCTCTTCTCTCCAAGTTCCAAACTAGTGTAGCTCTCAACAGCTTTTTGCACTATGGATGCTTATGGAGGTTCAAGATTGAAAAGTTTACTCTAAAATACTATGCAAATGTGAATGAAAGCTAATATTAGATGCTATGATGCTAAAATGATTTATTTTAGGCCAAAATAACAAGATATTAGTGATTTATGCTAAAATGCTCTCTAGAATTTACTATAACTTAGATGCACGCAAGTTTTTTCAGGATCTGGGCTATGAAGAAATGGGCTCTATTTATAGGACAAATGGAGCAATGGATGGTTGAGATTGAGTAATCTCAACAAGGGTCAGGATTGAATGATATTCAATCCATGTGAGGGCTTTCAACCCATTCCTAAGATGACAAGTGTCAATGCAAGATAGGTTGAGAGGAGAGGGAATATGTATTAAATGCTTTGACATGACCTGAGAGTTAACTTAAGAGTTAAGGTCAAGGTTAGGTTGAATGAATAAATTCTTTATCCAAAGAATAAAGATTTTATCCAATGGATAAACTCTTGTGCAAAGGCAAAAGGGATAACCATGGTCAAAGCAATAAATGCTTGAGGAGACATATGAGTGCAAGTTGATTTAACCATAAATGGTTATGTAAGAGCCATTAATGGTCATGTAAGAGCCATTAGTGGTTTTGGAAGACTTTAGAGGTTATATTGTTGAACACACAAAACATTAAATGCTTTTCAAAGACTTTGAAGTCTTTGAGAAATGACTCCAAGTTGCTTAGGAATGTGACAATAATTAGGGGATGGACTAGGTTAATTGATTAGGATTAGATAGATTCTAGAAGAATTTAGAAGGGGGTTTAGGAGTGCAAGTGGGTTTGGTAGGTGGGGGAAAATAGGATTTTAATTAAAATAAAATTAATTTATTTCAATTAATAGGTGCAAGTTGCATTTGTAGGAAAGTGCAAGTGGGGGTGTAAATGATTTAAATAAATGTTTTATTTAATTTATTTAAAAGAGGAGAAGGGGGATTTAATTAAATAAATAAAATTTATTTATTTAATTGATTGTGAATTTGGTATAATGAATTAATTAAAATAAATTGAATAATTTATTTAATTAATAGGAGAATGTTTGAAGATGAATTAATTAGATATTAATTTAATTAACTAATGGCTAATGGATTTTTAATCAAATAAATAGCAAATATTCATTTAATTAAACTGGACAGATTTATGTGACTACACTTTCAGCTTCTTACATCTTCAAATTCTCGAACTCTCGCTTCAATGTTTGAAGCCTGACCACCTTAACTTGACCACTACCTTGGTAAGCTTATTGTAGAGTCTTCTAGGCATCTTTGGCAGTTGTTGCTCTTGATATTCTTGAAAATAAGCTCTTATCAAGAGCTATCTAAATATGAAACAAACCTTGAGCATTCTTCTTCCTTGCCTCCTTTCTTGTTCTTCTTTTATTGGTTGTAAGGGAATTCCAATCACAATCTCCCACAAATCTTTTCCAATCAAAAAGGTCAGCATCTTAATACACCAATAATCATAATCATTCCCATCAAATTTTGGAACGGGCACGTTGTTAGAATTCGACCTAATTATCTTTGACGAAATTTTAACAATAAAACTTTAACCCAAAACAATTTTACATGCTCTGATACCACTTGTAGATTTTTTAATCTACCTTGTCTCCTCTAAACCAACTAATTCAAAATAAAAAAACAGAAAACACAAATTAACTTACATATCCCTCACAAATCACATAACAAGAATCTGGAATTCATAAATTGTTGAATACTCTGTTTTTAATGCAGACCTTGTTTCTTTAAGCAGAAATTCTTTATTACAGAATGATAAAATTACAAAGAGGCTAGTTGTTTTAAAGTTTACACAGCCTTACAAATACTTACACCGAAGAAACTCTATTAAGACGACTCTAAACTTAGACTGCAGTTCATCAAATACTGTGCATTACAAACTAAATGGATTGCTACGGTGGAACTATAATTAGCTGCCCTGAGAAATAGGATACATTTTACTTGCATTGATTAATTAGAAGAACGCATGCTAATTTCAAACAAACTTCAACACTAAAAATAGGAGATTATTTCATAACTAACGGTCCTAAATAAAGAACTAAAGATAGTAATGCATGAGCTGCATGGAGCTGCATGAGCAACATCAGTTCTCCACAATTTTTATTTGTCTTCCTTATTTAATCTGTCAAAAATCTTTGTATTTCCTCTGTTATTTGCACCCACTTCACTTTTTTATGCGCCCACGTCACATTTTTTACCACGCATTTCTATTCTTCTTTCCTTACTCCCTTCTCTCCCCCTGGGCTATCTTTTATTTTTCTTAGCACCGTTTCTTATTCCCTTAGTTTTTCTTTCCTGCACGCCTACTTCTATGTTTTTGTAATACACAATAGAATAGTTCTTACTTTTTCCTGTGCATTCATCCTATTCCCTGCGCTTTCAATCTCCTATTCTCCATACTCTTCCTTATGTGCTCTTGTCTCTCGATGTTTTAGCTCTATCTCTCTTTCCTCTATCTTTCACTACAATTTTTAACATCTTTATATGCATTGACTATTCATTTCTTCGCCACGCTGGCTATACATTTCAGGCGCATAAGCCAAACCAAATTCAAACCCATAAACCATTCCGCTGAAGTATTTGAGGAGGCCTAGTCACACTGTTTCGAATCGGATTAGTTTACAGTTGACAACATACTTCCAGCACGTGCTAAAATGGGACCTTCTCATAATGGTGTCGCGATAGATCAGGACATAAAGCACATGCAAATGCAATTCGCAGGTGCAAAGCCACGTTATGAAACCTTTGTAGCCAGCACCAAAGGTTTTGATCAGGGTGTGGACATCCATCAAAGCAGATTTTATAGGTGAAAACGCTCTGGCATATATGTTTGCCAAATGTGGAAGCATAGGCAAACTGCCTCAACTATTTGACAGAATGCCTCAAAGAGATGTCATTTCATGGAATGCAATGATTGCAGGACATGCACAAAATGGAAGCATAGACAAGGAACGTGAACAGTTATAAAAAATGCCTCCAAGAACGCTTTCTCGTGGATTACCCTGATTGCACATTATTGCCAGAACCGATTTTTGAAAAGGCTTTAAGAACTTTCAAGCAAGTGCAATTGGCACGTATAAAGCCAGACTGACAACATTTGCCAGCATCCTCCTAGCGTGTATCAAAATGGGAGCTTTGGAGCAGTGTATGACATTCGTCAAAGCATAGAGGTATAGAAGTATAGAGGTATTTGGTCAGTTGTAGTATGCAAAATGAGGAAGCATAGACAAGGGGTGGGAACTTTTTTGGGACCATATTTCTTACTTGTTTTAATAAATTCTACATCCTTATTCTATCGTTCATTTCTCCAAACTTTTAGTTACTTTTAGTTTATCTTACCCTTTTTTTTTTAAATTGCATGATTGCACTCTACGTTTGCCAACATCCATATACCAAAACTGGTCTTTGTTCCTCTTATAGCAACTTGAGTTGTTTTCAATAGGCTTCTCTTATAATATCAACTAGCTTATCTAGTTTCGATCTTTCATTTTCTATCATCTTTTAAATGTCTTTAAACAATATTGTCATTAATAAATTTAATCATTTAAATCATTTCTTTGTTTTGTTATTATTTTTCAATTGGATTTTATTTGGGTTATGAATTTAGTTTAAAAAAGAAATGTTAAACAATCTAATTAGAAATAAAAACTATTTTTCATTTAATTTGTATAGAATTTTTGTATGTTTATATTATCTTAAGTAAACCCATTCATGGTAGATTGCTAGTTGAATCCTAAGATAGATGTTTGAGAAAGATTTCTCATATTTAAATTATGTAGACTATCTATATTCTATCTATATTTGTAGTGAGATTGATATGAATCCTAACCTTCTTTATTTATTCCTTTCTTCATCCTCAAAAGAATTTTTCTCTCAAATCAACAAACTCTCATTCTAATGTCCAGAAATTAATTATTTCTACCATTTTATTTTTTTGTCTCATTCAAGAAAACTTTCATTTTGAGTAAGCATAAGCATAGTCTGAAGATATATACCTTATCACAATTAGGTTAATGTTCATTTATGACACTATTGCCTTTATCTTTTATTTTGATTAAAAAATAAAGACTCTATAGTTTTCTACTCGTATTTCCTACAATATATAAGGATGAATCATTTTTGTTGTTCTAAGATAGAAATTATTATTGTTCCTTCTTTGACTATCCCTTCCTCATAATTATCTCTTATAAGAACCCTCATCTAAACATATCCATGTGTTTTTCTTCCTCTTCCTTCTTTCACTACAATTCATTACTTCACTTTCGTCCACCCCACATGATGTCTCCCTCTATATCTCACATTGATGACCACTTTGACAATCAACCCCTATTAGATGATGCTAAATTTTTCACTCACAAAACTTGGCCATCACTTATCTATCATCCAAAGAAGCCTAATTTATGATATCACCTAATCCTAAATCTCTTCACTCACATAATCCTTAATAAATATCATCATCACCCATCTTGAGGGGGTAGAGACATTACAAGGTATATGATATATTATTTACACTCATGTCCCTCTATAGTCTAGTTATCCTTCCTTCATCCCTCTCTTTTAGTCAACCATTTTATTTTTCCTACCACTCAGTATTACTTCACCTAGATTTCCATGTTTAATCCTTCTCACCCAACTCTTATTCCTACCATTTATGTCTCTCTCTACTCTTCCTTGTAACTATGATCATTTCCCTTTAGGAAAAATTCTCTACCTCCTACCCCTATGTGTCACCCTTTTGACCCTCACCCTTCACTTATCTTTCTTGATCCTCTCTTACAACTATTGTCACTCCCTCTCTATCCTACCATTAACTTCACAACCCTTGCCACTCTTATCAAAAACTGAAAAAAGTTGCATCCCATACTCTCAATGTCCCAACCTATGCCCCTAACCCTTTCATTTACCACCTAGTTCAAGAAATGTCAATAATACAATGCTAATTATCTATTCTCTTACCATCTTATACCCCAAGTGATGTAACCTAAAACCTCCTCCATAACATAATATGTTTGGCTATAATAAATAACCACCAACAACCATAGTTGAACATGCTAAACGATGACATACATATATAGCTGGATAAGTGATCCAGTATACATGTTCAATCTTGTATAGATCAATGTGCATTAATTATTACTTGATGGTCAATTCATAGCTAATAATTTTCTCTATTCATTAAGGAAAAAATCTTAAAATGGTTCTACTCTTTATCTACTTTTTATGGATTCCTTCCTCTACCTCACACATCGAAGTCAGTTCATAGGATTGCAACTCAGTTTCATCAATGTTATTTATTTCATTCAAGGTAAAAATGAGAAAGTGATTGATCTTATCTTCTATTATTAATGCATTCTTTCAAATATCTCCTAACTTCTTCTCGACTCAAGTATTGAGAGGGTATTTATAAGTAATTTTTTTAAAAGCTTGACAATTAGAATCTCTTGCATAACTATCCAACTTTTATCACTTTGTACCATCTTATATAATTATACATAGATGATAGATCATTATAAGGTCATATCTTAATTGACCTTGGATGCCTCTATTTATTTATTTAAGCATCCTCTTCTCAATAAAAAAATAATTATACAATTAAGAGCACCAATAACTTATAACTTTCTCTTTAATCCAATCCTAATCAAACAATTAACTATACTAATTAAAAGTACCTTAGTCCTCCTCCTCCTTATCTAAACTTACTATCTCCCTTTGCTTGCAAGCTAAATCTAATTGGATGAATCTAGAAGAACCCTCAATTTCATCTTTCATGAGTTTCTTTCCAATAACTAAGTTACCCAACATCATCCCATCCAACCCTTGAACCCTAACCTCTTCTTATTCTACCAAATTTGCCAATTATTTTAGTCTATGGACCTATTTTTACATAAAACATGCACCTTACTACCATCCTCTCCTTTTCTTTCTTAATTATCTATTTGGACCTCCTTATCACAAAAGCATGTTCCCCCTTACTTATTTTTTTCTCAATTTTCGTAAGAATTTCCTAGGATATGTTTCTATTAATGCAATAGCAAGAGAAGAAACCTATATGTGTGCAATAAACAAGAGAATGGAAGTTGCATGTAATATCATGAGGGTGAGTGGTTGTGTGTGTGTGTATGTATGTGTGGTAAAATTATTTGAATAAGGAGAGAGAGTAAGTGTAGCATCCTAAATTGTACTCACTTGTACAATTTTGTCCTCACCTAGGCCTCACTTTGGCATTCCAACTTTCTATGCCTAATTACACTATTGATTCTACTCACACCTCATTCTGATCCCGCATTTTCATCATCTGTAGTTCCCCCCCCCCCCCCAATTCTAGAGTCCTCATTTTTAGGACTAGGGCTTAATAAGGCCCTAAATTAGGGCCTCATAAGGGTCATCACAAATGAGCGAGAATTTGGATCTTGAGTCAATCTATTCCAAAAAATCAATTTGTTTTTCAGGTGGACAAGCATAAAAGGAGGTCTACCCCTCTCATTTGAAACCTAAATATTTGAAGAGGCAAACTTATTATCCTAATTCAATTCAATTAAGCAAGCAAGTAGTCATTCATTAAGCATTAGAGCAAAACAAGTGAAGTCAAGTTCAAGTATTGAAGATGGCATCCATGATCAATGTTTTATAAAGACACTCTACATGAAACCCTAAAACATTTGTGAAGGTCAAACAATACTTCATCAAGGTATACATTATTATTTCAATCATTTTTCAGCCTTACCTTCGAAAGGAAAGTATTTCAATACATTTATCAATTGAATTTCATGGTTAATTCCAAAACACAGGTTTGACCTAAGGAAAACCCCTATTCCCAAAATCTTTCCCCATCTTTTTATGTGTAGAAAATAGATGTAGGAGATATACTTAGGGAATCCAATAGTGTTGACAACAACGAATAGGTTCACCTTTTGATGATGGAAAGTTCGAAGGACCAAGGCAAATTTGTGGTACTTGGTCTTGAAAAATCATGCCAAACTTCTAAGAACAAGTTCTAAACATCTTATTTTTCCTAGATCTCAGTTGGTAGCTTTATGGGACATTTGTCACTTATTTTTTGGTTAGTTTACTTAAAATATTCATGGTTTTGCCATAATTTCATAGTTGTACATGACAAATTCAACTAAGAAAGAGGATAATCAACCCTAACCAATTGAATCCAATCAAAATCTTAGACCTTTTTCCATTGGAATTGAGCCTAGATCTATTGGGTTAAACCTTCTTTCAATGTAATGGTGTTAATTGGGTTATTTAGTGGATCTACATAGTGAAACCCTATTTCCCAATTTTCCTTCCTTTACATTTTGGTGAACCCGACATCTTGCATGCTTAATTTTGATTTTTTGTCTCAGATATGATTTTATATGCATTTTAAAATTTAAAATTGCACTCATAATTATTATTTTCAATTGAAATTCATAAATTTAGAGGTTAAGTTCACAAAAAACCCTAATTTATTAACTTAAAATTAACTTGTGGGTTGCATAATCTTTCAAGTGTATTTTTAGATCTAACTACTATGACATGTTATGTTATGATTTAAAAGAATTTATTGTTAAAAATCACAAATCAAATTACTTAATTAATTGTTTAATCAATCATTGTTACAAAAAATTGCATTATTTAATCATAGTTTTCAATTTTTGAATTCAAATTTCCCTCCTTTGTGCATGAATTTTGTTATCATTAGTCCTACATATCATATTCCCATGAGAAGAAGTTGTAGACTTAGGGATTCCCAAGGTTTAACCACTAAGGATATGGAGCCTCAATTAGATCACTTGTTCCATGAGAATGTTGGTGCTTTCTCTAATCCAACAAATGACATAATTTATCCTCATTCTCCTCATAATTCTCATGATGTGGATGAATCACTAACTAGGGTTACTATTGGCCAATTGGAGAAGATTGACAATGAATTTTAAAATCTTCAACAATGGATGAGTTAACAACACCTAGAAAGTGAGGCAATCCCTTTTCTTGAAGGATTAAAAGGAATGGTGCAAAGTGATATAATTGGTGTTGATTTTTTGTATGGCCTTGCTCATATTGTTGATGCTAATATCATGTCAATCAAAAAATATGTTGAATTCCTTAGTTAATCTCAATCCACTAGTCAAGTTAATAATTTCCTTCCTATGCCTACATCCTTGCATAGTGCACCTATATTTATATCTTCAATCATGGCTACATCCACACAAAATGTTAATCCTATACATGTTAGTCCTGGGGGAAATCTCATTAATCAATATTCTTACATACCTCATTTCGTGAGTCTTCCATTTGTATCCACAATGTTCCACCTCTTTACTCTCAACCTCCACCTACATATAACAATGTTACTCCTCAATAACAATCCAACATATCTAATTTCAATCCATCCATTGAAGCAACCATCAATAATCCATCCAAACTGCTACATCTCTACAACAAATATTGACTTCCATTACTCAATCCAAGTTCAATGTTCCCATTATTTGATGTAGCAAGCCCATTATGTAATTATATTGTCTGTGTGGTTCCCCCTAAACATATGGAAGTCCCTCAATTGAAGTTGTATAATAGAAAAGGTAACCCCTTGATTCATGTGAAGAAACTTCAAACTTTGTGTAGTGATTTTTCTCATGACCAAAGACATATGGCTAATTTTTTTACTCGAACCTTTAGGGATAAATATTTTCAATGGTTTTGATCTTTGTCTCCTTATCATTTTAATTCATTTCAAAAATTGGCAAATACTTTCATTCAACAATTTCAAAATAATATCGGTTCTAAAATTACTTTGATCGATTTGATTCATTGTAAGCAAGGAGTTAAAGAAAAATTAACCAATGTTATTGGCAGATATAAACATTTGCATTCTCAAATTTCTTATCAAGTTTATTATCGTGATGTTCAAAGAAATTTTATTGCTAATTTACAAAAATACATTAGAGATAAGCTTCTATTTTCTGAGTTTACTTCTTTTATGCAATTGTGTGTAGTGTTTCATAATTATCAAATTCAAGTGAGTCGATTTGAATCATCCTCTTCAATGTCTCTGGTTGATAAGAATGAGGGTGTTCAACAATAATTTGTGAAGTTTAAACCCAACAAAGTTACATCAAGATAAACAACAACATCAACACTAAAGTGGCAGCCAGGACATCAAGTGTAGTACCTTTATCCAAATGCTTTAGAAAAAAATTAACTCCTATTTATGAGTCTTTGCATAGTATAATATTGAGGTTGATAAATTCTAATTTATTGAAACTTCCTCCTATAAAGATAATTTAAATTATAAACCATTTCCACCCTGCCATGATCCCAAATCCTTTTGTCAATATCAACATCAACCTGCCCATGATACCTAGAAATGTTATACATTGAGGAGTAAGGTTCAAGACTTCATTGATAATAATACTATATTTGTAGCTAGTGTGAATGAAAAAGGAAACAAATGTGTAGCTCCTCCTAATGAAAACCTCCAAACCTTCACCAATCCTTTACTTTCTCACTCTACTAATGTTGTTGAGTCCAAGTCTCTTACCTTTTCTCCTAATGACCTTGCTATAGAATCTAACAATGTTGTGAATCTTGTTGATAAACCTACACCTCCTAAAGACCTATGCATTAGTTTTGATCCTAGTGAGACCACTGTTTCAACTAATGGCCCATTATATATCCCAGCAAAGATCAAAGACAAATTCTCACAAGGGCTACTCATTGATGCAATGTGTATAGTGAATGTGATTACTGAAGAATATCTTTATATCTTACAATTGCATCAAGTTACATATGATAAATTTGATGTTGTGGTCAAGGCATATTATGGTTTATGTTTCCCTACTATTGGTTCTATTACTCTCTAGGTTGAGGTTGGTACTAAGTTCTTAGACATGACTTTTTCTATTATTCCTACATCGGATCAGTTTCATCTAAAGTTGGAACATCCTTGCCTCTCTTCCATGAAATCTATTCCTTCTATAATACATAAATGCTTGAAATTCCCTCATAATGTCACTATCATAATGTGATTAATCGAAGTATTTACCAACCCATAGAAAATCGTGGTAATTTCAACATTGATTACTTTTGGCCTCAGCAACTTGAACCTCTTAAAGCTTGAAGTGATGTCATTTTCTTGTCTTATCAAAAGTGGAAAAATGAGATGTTAATGTCCTTAAGTAAGCCTAGAGATCCTATACCATGGATATTCCTCCTCATGATGGACCTAGTATTCTTCCTCCTCCTTCTATTCCTCCTATATATGCCTCAATCCTACCTCCTACATATTACAAAGGAAATCACTTGGCATCTTCTATGACTCAACCTAGAAGGGTTTCTCTCATTCCTCCTCCTTTAAGAAAAGCAAATTATAAGCCTATGTCCATTGATCCTCAACCTTCCCAAGCCTTAGCTAAAACTCAAAGGAACTATTGTGCAAGAGAACACCGACAAAGAAATCATGCCAAGGCTCATGAGCTTGCTTCCCAAACTATTTCCTTCCCGAAGATACGAAATGTTGACTTGATTCCATTTGTCTAGCCTTCACCTCACCGTAGGGAGGAAGTTCAACCTAAATCACCAAGATTAAAAATTCTTAATAAGAATGATGGTTAAAGTTCTTTTTCCATTGGAGATCTTATTTTTATTAATTTAGATGATGATATGGATGATGATGATGTTCATTCTAAACATGTTGAATGATTTTGATGATATGTGTGAGCTTGTTGAAGTGAATCATGATTTATCTTCACATTTTTTGAAAAGAATTAACCTTAGCTCCTAGTGACAAACAAAGTGACTCATCATTAAAGCATGGTACTTGTTTGGAACTTGTAGTAGCTCCATCTGTCATTCTCAAAGTGGCTCCTCTTGCGTCTCAAGTGTCCACCATCCCTAAATATTGTTTAGCAAGGTTGGGAGGCAAATGATTTTATTGATTAGCTTTATTCATGTTGTGGATCCTCTCTTGTGTGTTTTATTGTTCCTAATGTGCTTCCCCTGTGATGTGCTACTTGATGTGTTTTTGTGTTAGTCTCTCTTTGGATGACTCATGTTACTTAGTTGGTGCAAGGTAATAAAGAGGTTGAATTTGTTGTGACATTTTTCTATTTGTATCTCCATTCTTCTATATGTTGTTCCTTGTGTTTTCTACTTGGGGACGATGAAAAGCGTTGAGATCTCTTTATGTTCTCTTCCATGTTGACTCAAAAAGACACATGTTCTCTTCTTCCATTATTTTTGTAGTTTCACTACCTTCGGGGGATCAGATCAATTCAATTAAAATATTATTGATATATATTATTAATCATAAGAGAATACTAACCCCAAAGTTAGTGGATCCGTTATGTTATTTTTCATATATGTTTTGTGACCATTATCCTTTTATTTGTCTTTTCTTGGGGGCATCTCATTTTGTAACATGCTTGTATTTTGGATGCATGCTACCTTAAAGAAATTGCTCTTGATAAGGCATATGCAATCACTTTAACATGGGGGCATACACTTTTCTCAATGTTATGTACTTTATGCACACACCATGACATGTTTTCGATACTCAAATTACTTTGCAAACTAATCATTTTTCTTTGTAACTTGGTATTTTCCTTTTTTGCATGACTCTTAGTAAGAAAAACTTACTAGGCTAGTATAGTCATGTTCTCTCTCCTTCTCCTTTCTTATGTTGTCCCTTTTATCTCAATATTAGAGTAGTGAGATCATAAAGTTCCTAAGGGATTAGTGTGTCATGTCTCTTTGATATCTTGATGATTTTTTTTCAATGCAACTTTTTATTTAACCTTGAGTATGATTAGTCTTATACTCCCGCTAAAATGGGGGCAAAATGTAGTGTCCTTAATTGTACTCACAATTTCGTCCTCGTGTAGGCCTCACTTTGGAATTTTGGCTTTTGATGCCTAATTGCAATGTTAATTTTCCTCACACCTCATTCCAATCCTATATTTTCATCAGCTATCTAGTTTTGCTCCACCATTCTAGAGTCCTGATTTTTCAGGACTTAGCCATGGTACGCCTTGGTCCTATATCAAGATCAAGTTTACCAACACCTTGGTCATAAATTAGGACTAGGGCATACCACACCCTCTTCCTCTTAATCAGGCCCTAAATTGGGGCCTCATAATGGCCATCACAAATGAGTGGGAATTTGGATCATGTGTCTGCCTATTCTGGAAATTCAATTTTTTTTTGGCAGATGAGAATAAAAGGATGTCTACCCCTCTCATTCAAAACCTAACGATTTCAAAAGGCAAACTTATGATCCTAATTCAATTCAAGTGAGCAAGCAATTAGTCATTCATTAAGCATTAGAGTAGCAAATATGAAGTCAAGTTCAAGTATTGAAGATGGCATCCACAACATTATATGAAGACACTCTACATGAGACCCTAAAATCTTTGTGAACATCAAACAAAACTTCATCAATATATATATTATTGTTTTAAGCATTTTCAATTTGTCCCTCAAAAGGAAAGTATTTCATTATAGTCTTTTATTATATTTATCAATTCAATTTCATGGTTAATTCCAAAACCAAGGTTTGACCTAAGGCAAACCCCTATTCCCAACATATTTCCCTCTTTCTATGTTCTTGAAATAGGCACAAGATTTGTACTTAGGGAATCTTACAGTGTTGATAGCAATGAATAGGTTCAACTTTCGACGACAGAAAATTTAGAGGACTAGCGCAATTCTATGCTACTTGGTCTCAAAAAATCAGACTGAACTTCTCATAATAGGTTCTAAAGATCTTCTTTTGCCCGGTGTTGGAACTCATAAAAAATTGAGTTAATTCTTGAGGCCCATTTCAAAGAAGGGTAAAATGAAGCTGACATTCTCCTCACGTGCTTGAGAAAGGTAAAGGAATTTTTAAAAAAAAACGTCCAAGCAAATGCGATTGTCAGGTGTAAAATAGAATCTTTGTGGCCCTTGCTGGCATTCTCCCCTACGTGCAGTGAAGAGGGTTTTAAAAGGCCAGAGAAACCTCCAAGTAAATGTTGCTAGGCATAAAAATTTATTCGACATTGGTTGTGGGAAGGAAATATTTTGTATTTAAATGCAAATCCCCACACATATTAAGTGTCAAAGCTTATGGGCTTTTGGCAAGAGGTGGCACGTGGCCTAGTGGACCTCGCGTGCACGTGCATCTCAAGAAATCCAAAATTTTGGGACATGTTGGCAAGAAGAGATTAAAAATCAAGCAAATCATTGAGATCCAACAATAGATTCGAGGAAGATCAATGGTGGAGTGGAATTTCGAGGCTATCCATGACTGTTGTTGTAGTGCGGTTGTGATGTGCCCGAAATGAAAACCCTCACAAAACATGGCATGTCCAGGTGGCAGGTCCAAGTGGAAAGATAGGTGGATCCGCGAGCGAGCCATAAGCTGACATGTGGCATAAGGGAGGAGATCAGCCAAGGTAAAGGTTGATCAGATCAGGAAGATCAGATGGTGATCGCAGATGATCCAACATTGGTCGCTAGGTCACGATGGGAAGCTTCTCATTAGAGTATCCATCACAACTAGGCGACAAGGCGAGCCCAGGTCCTGTAGAAGGTCAGGCCTAAAGTGACATGGTAGTTAAGGTGGCACTCAGTTGGATCCAAAGGTAAACCAGAGGCGGACACATGGCAATCCTGACAGAAGGGGTGAGCGGCAAAGACCAATTTGAGACCTCTCGACTTAAACCCAGTCTCCAACTTGCTAGCATAAAATGCTAACACACAAAAGATTATAGACCTCGTGAACGAGTAGATCTGTAGATGATCCAACGGTGGTTGCTAGGTCGCGATGGGAAGTTGCTTGTTAGAGTATCCATCGGGACTAGGCGACAAGGTGGGCCCAAGTCCAGTAGAAGGTCAGGCCTAAAGTGATGTCGCAGTTAAGGTGGCACCCAATTGGATCCAAAGTTGAACCAGAGGCAGACACATGGTGGGCCTGATAGAAGTGGTGAGAGGCAAAGACTAATTCAAGACCTCGTGACTTAAACTAGTCTCCAACTCAATAGCATAAAATGCTAACACCCAAAAGTTTAGAGACCTCGCGAGCGAGCAAATCTGTAGATGATCCAACGGTGGTCACTAGGACGCAATGAGAACCTACTAGTTGGCATATCCCACGTGACCCTGCGACAAAGAAGAGATTTATTTCGACGGTTAGTGGAGGTCGTGCTAAGGTGTCAGAGTGGAGAGCCCGGAATGAATACCCTTGTGACAGGTGGTGCCCAGTTGTAAACTCCAGAGCCAATCAAAGGGTGTTGCGCGACTGACTAGGTGGCAGTTGAGGTGGCAGTCCTGGTGGGCTCGGGGCAAGTCAGGATGTGCCATGTAGTGGGAGTATAAGAAGAATCAGGGTGGGCCCAAGTCAGGTGGCAAGTCCAAGATGGCGGATAGATGGATCCAAAGGCATATTAGGATGTGACACATGTTCGGTGGGTGCTAGAAGAGAAAGTGATAATGGGAGTCGCTCAGGTGAGGTAAAAGCCAGACAAGTTAGGGCAGATCAACAGTTGTCAGCAAGTTGCAATGGGAAGTTGCTCGATGGCTAAAAGTCGCGAATTGGCGACCAAGCAGTGGGGCTCTATAGAGAAGGAGAGAAATCCAGAGGAAATAAAAAGAACAAGCAAGCCGAGGAAGAAACAAAGAGCTTCATTTCAGCGGTGAACCTAGGCGGTGTTGAGGTGGCAGGATAAGGGCCCCAGAATGAACTAGATGGTGCCAAGCGGCAGAGATGCATGGCAGATGTCTGCATGGGAATTTAAAAGATTTAAATATAATTTATGACTGTGGTGAACAGGTAGAAAATTAAATGACTGACCTACAGAGGGATTAATGTGCCTAAGGGATTTTTTTTGCCTGATATATAAGTGTTATATATCATTGGAAATCTCTCAGTCTAAGGAATCTGATTCTGCAGTCAAGTGTAACCCATAGAAAGTATTTTTGGGTCAATTACCTCAGGATCTCAGATTGTATTTTTTAGTCAGAGAGGTTGGATGTTTTGCGGGCCAAGTTGTGTGAATTAGTTAATGCTAAAAGATAGGGTGGTTGTCATTATCAGAAAATGAAATTTGATTTTGTCCTCCCTTCCTTCTTATTCAAGAGTCTTCACATTTTGTAAAGGTTCCAAATTTTTTTGAGCAAGGCTCCATAATCTTGGTTTCCATTTTCTGAGTTTTTTCCCAAATTTGTACAGTGAATGTTCTTTGTACAGTGAGTGTCCTTTTCAAGCAATAGAGTATCTTCTTGCTGTAGATGTTTTTTGCTGCAGGTCACATATATGTAAGGCATATATATAGTTTATTGGATTGTCTCTAGGCATTTTATTATTTTCAATGAATCTAGTCTTCAAGGGAGTTTGGGTTTGTCCTCTCACCATGGGAGTGTAATGGGTTCTCTTAGGTACTCTTCAAGGAAGAGTTTAAATTCTATGAATAATAATTTTGGATTAAGGATAATGTCTGGATATGTATGATCCTTCATTTGAGTTTAGAATGTATTAATGTCAAGCATTAATACAGGGATCTTTCTTAAATAAATTGGATTTGCAATAGAGGTTTCATTTTCAGTTTGATGTATGACTCCATGCCCTTGGATAAGGCACTGGTCTTGCAGATTCTAGTGATTCTCAGAGATTTTAAAATTTCAAATATCCTTTTGCTTTCATGTTTGTAGTTTTATATATTCCATCTATCTCATGCTCCAATCTTGTTGAGATGTCAATGCAGATCTAGCCCATCAGCAGTAACCTCCTTATTGTTGAGCCCTGTGAGATTTATCTGCTTTTATTGATGCCACATGTTTGTAACTAGTTGTATTGTGTGCATCAAAGGGTGTACCCCCTAGGTCTTGTAGAACCTGAAGTGTATAGAAGGATCATTAGGATCTTATGTTAATGTTGTCCAAGCCCTGAAGCTTTTTCATTGATTGAGATTGGCTTTCTCATAGATAGTTTGCAAGTGAACTTGGGTGTCTTTTTTGAGACCAACACCTAGATATCAATTGGTGGCTCTATGGGACATTTGTAGCTTACTTTTTCTATCAGTTTACTTCAATTATTCATGGTTTTACCCCAATTTAATAATTACATTACAAATTCAACTAAGAAAGAGGATAATCAACCTTAACCAATTGAACCCAATTATAATCTCAGACCTTTCCCCACTGGGATTGAGCCTAGATCTATTGGGTTCAATTATCTTTAAATGTAATGGTATTAATTGGGTTATTTAGTGGATTTACTTTGTGAAACCCTAATTTCCAAATTTCCTTCCTTGACAGTAAGAAATTGAGATTTTTTGTATAATCGAGGAGCTAAGTGTGCATGTATTTGAGTGTAAATAAAGAAATCATAAGTCTTTGCATATAAAAGAAAATAAGTATTTATGTAATCATATTTGTTATTTAGTGGTTTCCATATGGGTATATTTGGGTGTATTTACGATTTTTCTATATTATTGTGTATAGTTTTATGGTGGTTGTATTCTTAAGTTGAAGGTTGTCATGTGTGTTATCAAATACAATTAGAATTTAGTAAAAGGGAAATCCCTATTTTTGTTCCATGTAGTTGCATAAGAGATTCAAAGGTGGGCCAACAAGTGTTCATGGTGTGGCTTGTACATCGACTTGATTTTAGAGAACCAAAAAAGGAAGTTTGCATTAGCAATTCATATGATAATTTTGCATTCCTTTTGTCAAACTTAAAACATTTCATAAGACTCTAAAAAAATTGACATGTTAAGTTTAGCTATACATTACATAAAGTGAGAATACAAGTGCTAGTTTCATAGATTTCTTTGTAATGATAATATAATTAATAAAAATTATATTCAAATATTTTTACATAGTACAATTAATAAAAAACCTCAGGTTGATAACAATGTGGGATCAGAAGAAGGGGGAGGCTTTGCATTTGAATTTAGGGAAAGGTGGGAAACCCTACAATGGATAGGTAAACCAGGGGGAGAAAAGAAAGGACGATTCGTGGGACTGCTTGGATTCCCTTGAGCCAAATGGAAAGGACCCGGTCGATGGGGACCCACAAGCAGGCGACAAGCCTATCGATCCTAATGGAGAAACTGGAGAATCATGTGCTAGAGACATTCTTAGGCAGGAACCCGTTCGAAGGGATAGCGGTCAATCCTGGACTTCTCTAATTAGTGTCAAACTGAGTGGAAAGTCCTTGCTCCCTCCAATTCGTAATATCTCAAACCTAGAAAAAGGTAGATTTGTTATTGAAATTTCATACCCTGTTATTGAGCATAATATTAACCTTATGGCAATGACACTAGTTGGAAAAAATTTGGGCCTGAGGCAAAATATTGATATTGTTAGGGTATTTGCTAAATGCAAATGGGTGCTTAAAGGTCAAGTAGAGATGACTGTTATGTCCAAAGGGGCGTTGTCAATGTATTTTTCTTGTAAGGAAGATATTTAAAGAGTTCTCTGTGATGGCCCTTGGTTGATCGGTAAATCAACGCTCGCTTTTCAAAAATGGTCGCCTAACATGGACTTAAATGAATCTTTTTTTGTACAAGCTCTAGTCTGGGTTAGACTGTCGGGCTTTCCCTTAGAGTTCTGGGTGGAAGATGTCTTTAAATGAATTGCTATTTCCTTTGGTGAACTACTTTCTATGGATCCTATCACAGCTGCTAGAAGAAGACTTACCTTTGTCGGGATTTATGTGGGAGTTATGCAAGGTACAGAAATGCCCCTATCCATTGAGATTAACTCTAGATTGGAAAAATGGATCCAAACAATGTAACATAAAAGTGTCCCTTTCACTTGTTTTCATTGTAAAAAATTAGGACATACAACAAGGAATGCCCACTTCAAGCTGTCAAAGAGAAACAAAAGACAGAAAAGGCAAGGCAATGGAAAGCAAAAAACCCTGTTAAGCAACCTAAGAGCTCTATGTTGGGACTCATTAAATTTGAGTGAATTTGAGAGGCCCAATTCAAAAAAATTCTCTGCATTTCCAAATGATCATAAAATGAGTCACTTTGATTGGCCTAGTTAGAGAGAGGGTAAAATGGAGCCAGTTGATTTTCAAAGGGTAAGGCTTGGGAAGCCTGTCCTACACCTTTCATTTAGCTAATGAAGTGTGTTGCAACTTTTAATTTTCAGTTTGGATCAGTTTATCAGGTACCCATTTCAAGGGGTGAGCTGAAAGTGCATTTTAGGCACATTTGCAGATTTTTATTAAGTGGCCTACTTTCAGTGCTTATATCTTTTGCCTTGTTGATCGTCATGATGAAATTCAAAGTGGATTTAATTCTATGCATAAATGTGTGCCTCCATGCAAAATTTCAAGTCCATGAATTCATTTGCTTAGTTTAGCAGTCTCAATTTGTTTGTAGTTTGTATGGTTTGACAAGTCCCTATTTCAACTGGTAGTTGGAGCCCTGTTTTGCATAACTATAAAAGATGCCTTGGTGAATGTCATGTCAGAATGTTTGTTCCAAACTATTTTTGGTATAAATGATAATCTATGTTTCAAATTTCAAGCTCCTGCCAATCCGTTTAATCAGTTTTCAAAAAGGTTTCTTGAGCCATCTATTTCAGTGTTTTGTACTTTCATTGCTATATCAGTTAAAGTTGCTATTTTCATGAGCGCACCATTTGCACCCGGTCAGCCGTTTGGTCGAACTGAGAATTCTAAGATTTGATATATATTTCAAGGTACCTTTGCCTCATATTTGAGGGTCTATTGAGATCGTTTGATATTTTTAAGAAATGCATCACGAGTTGTCGACGCATTGACTTCATCAGGTCCACAGTGTCGACAAAGCTAGTTGGTCATCTTTGACCATTAATATATTTTCAGTTGGGATTCGTCTTGAGAAACCATTTGGTAGAGTTCATGTTTGTATATGAGAGTACATGCCTTTTAGTTTGCAAGATCCAAAAAGGTGTTTTGACCAGTTTGAAAATTACGTCTTCGCGATTAAATGCGAAAATGTGGCGCAAGTGCCTGAAAGTTGCAAAACTCAGTTTGATGATCCAAAAATGGTGTCGATCGATTCCAGAGGTATGTTTAAGGTTAGTGAGGCATTTTGAAGTTCAGTTGCATGAAAACAAAAAAAAATTAGTCGGACCCACTTTAGGGCCCGACATGGCTCATGCCCTTGCAGTATTATTTTATTGGCGACTTGGTTCACTAAGAGATTTTCAAAATATCTAAATTTGGGTTTTGATTACGAGACATGTCATAAGAGTGATGATGATAAAGACTAACTCAATGGAAAAGAATGGACTTTACATCATATAGCTAGCCAATTCGCCATTTTCTTATATAACCAAAAGGTGAGTTTTATTATATGGTAATTTCCTTCAAATGGGTCATGAAGTGTGTTCTTTGAATCTCAACATCTACACCACTTCATTGGTGTGCACAAAACCCATCATAAATAGTGCATCATGTTGGATTTGTTTCATTTCAAATAAATTGGGGCCCAAATGTAATTGCACTAGAGGTTTGAAGCCAGTTTCTCAGTTGGATTCATCTGGTTTGCTACTACCAATGATAAAGAAATATGGGCATTGTTTGAATTATGGAAAAATGAGTTGATCCCAGCCTACAGATATAATGGATGAACTACAGAAGGATTTGTCTACTTGGGATTTGCATGGCAGATGGAGGGCGATGGAAGTTCCAAACTAATGCATGATTGTTGGGCGCTCAACCAATTTCCTCCCCTGTTGCGCATGGATTTTGAAGTGGTGCATGGTATAAGGTAGAAGACATAGAAACCTCAAAGAATAATGCAATTGGCAAGTCTGGCCTCCCTGTACGTGGCTATGGAGTGTGGTGAACTGCAGTGGAGGAGAAGCAGTGATTGGAGGTCTATTGCCAAGCCCCATGAACTTTGCCTACCAGGTCCTCCTCTCTGCTATGGTGTGGATCCTCAGAACTATACTTCTTTCAACATGATGTAATGCAAGACTGGATCCTGTATATGGCTTGCCAAGACAATATCGTCCATTGTAAGAGGTTGTTTATGCCAAGGAGAGAAAAAAATTACCTGAAAAATGGGATGAACTGGGCAATCAAACATTCAAAGCTCAAATTGTATCCATTACACAGGGCAATAGTTAATGGCGTAGTTGCATTATCTTCACCCATTAAGCTCAAGAGTATATGCTTGGAGAGGTTGATTGTGCCACCATTTCAAGAGCTCAGTAAAGCCGTATAATTAGACTTGGAGAAGGTATCATTGAGTTTATGTGAAAGGCTGGGAAATTTAACCAAGTTTAATATAAAGCCTAACGTAAGTCTTCCTATAATGCAAGATGTTAACCTGGACCACTGCAGTGATTTAAAGGAGCTACCCCTTAGCATTTTCAACATGGCCACTGTCCAAAAGTGTTCAATCACTAATTGCCATCTTGTCCTAAAGTTACCCGATGATTTTGGGAAGCTCAATTCTTTGAGAATGGTGAGGTTGTTTGCATGTCCAAGAAGTAGTCTCTCCTTGTGTGATGGAGTGGCAGCGGAGAAGGCATTGAAAGGGCATTAAGACTTCTTAGCAAATGCAATCTCGTGGGTGTAATGCCGAAGACCTCCCTCTGCGTGACATACATGGTATAGACCACATTGAAACCCTTAGAGAAAATGCATATATCCCACATTGCCTGGGGAATAGAACTTTTTGGTATTTATAAGCAAAGCTCCACACTAGTATAATGTCAAAGCTAAAAGGCTTTTGATGGATGGTGCTGATTGGGCACCCAGAGGACCCCACGCACATAGGTGTGCTTCTTGAGGTGACCAGGGAGACCAAGTGGTGACCAGGTGGACCCCACCCACGTAGGCATCAATCCCAAGGTGAGTTTTGCAAAGAAAGGGCGACTTAAATGGTGAGCAAGTTGTAGGAGATCCGACGACGCGCATTGTTTCGCAAACTAGAGATGCTCATCGATTAAGCATCATGAAGTGGTGAAAATACTAAAGATCGAGCATGTTCCATGAAGATCAACGAAGCATGTTGTTTCGCGAACCGGAGATGCTCACCAATTAAGCATCGCGAAGCAGTGAAGGGGTTAAAGAGCATGCAAGTTCATCGAGATCCAACAGTGCACATGGATTCATGAAGGAAAGATGCACGCTCGTTACCCTTCATGAAATGGTGAAAGGTGACATGGCAGGTTCAAGTGGAGGTCCAGGTCGTGGGTCCTGCTGACGTGACAATGTGGTGGCGGTTATGTGGTCGACAAGCAGGCAATCTAGTGGCGATCCAAGTGGCCAACAAGCAGGCAATCCAGTGGTGATCCAAATGGCCGACAAGTGGTGAAAGGTGAAGTGTCATCCTAGGTGGCACCCAGTGGACCTCGTCAACGAATCACAGGCAAAGTCAGGTGAAAAATCAAAGTTTAATTCGCTTAGAGGCTAATTTTTGCCCAAAATATCAAGTATTATATGTCACCGGAAAGCTCTCGAAATAAGGAATTCAGTTCTGCAATTTGTTTCAATAGATTCTTAGATATTTTGAGAGTATTTTCCATGGGAAGGAGAAAGGAAATGAAATTCAGTTGGAAAAAGAGACACTTGGCAATTTCGGTTGCAGACCTAATCTTTTCCCTCTTCTTCTTAGTCTCTATTCTTCTCATTTGAGAGATGATCACAATAATTTTGTAAGAAAACTCTGGCAAAATATATTTAGGGCCCTTTTTCTAGTTTTGAAGGATTATTCTAAGTTATGTAAAGATTTTGATGAAGGATATCAATATACAGATCAAAGCATTTTGAGCCTAAATTCCTGTTGTCTTCTTGTATGCATGATTGATTTATTAGTTTGGTTAGATAATCTAGGGTCATTTGATTGAATGATTTGCAAGGCAAATTTATAGAGATGTTTTAGGTTTTTCTCTCAAGGAGGGAAATTAGATATACTTAAAATCTTTCTGTTAGTAGTCAGTAATTCTTCTTGAATTTGATAACTGGGTTTAGCATAAAGGTAAAATCCGTATATGTCAAGCATATATAAATTTGGTGTAGTCAGAATGATGAAATGTATGTGGATTTCCTATTTAGAATTCTTATCTATTCTTAGGTGACTCTGAAGCCTTGGATAAGGCACTCGTATAGTTTGCTAGGTTCTATAACCTTCTTGGAGATCGATGAAAATGATTACAAGTCTTTTTTTTATGTTCAGTTATGTTCAAAGTGATAGGGTTTGCAGAGGTTGGCATTGGTCTTCTCTGTAAGTCTTTAATTGCATCTGTGAAAGAGTGATCACAAAGGGTAAACCCGCCTAAGCTAAGTGAAAGCTTGAAGTGTAGAAGGTTTTTCTACAAACCTTGTTATATGTTGTCTTTTGTTTCTGTTTCTTGTTATTTCTCTCCATAAGCAACAAAGGCTTGAGAATTCTTGCAGAGAGAATAAGGAAATCAAAATTTGAGACCAACAAAATGGAGACTCTGCTGGGGAAGCTGAATAGAAATTGCCTAATTTCATCCAGTTAGTCAGTCCATTGACATTGCATAGAGTAGAAAATGTCTTTTATTGTTGAGGGATTTAGTATTATGTTTTGAGGTTTTAATGGTGTTCTGCTATTAGAGAAAATTTCTTGTGAAAGATTGAAAAATGTATATTATTGAAAGTTGTAAGAAGTTCTTGCAACTGTATGCAAATTTTTCCCCAATTCCCTATTGGGTGGCGACTCTATGGTTCATACTAGTGTTGAATGTCTATGCAATTAGTATTGCATAAGGTTTTATGGTTTGATATATAGTGCAGAGATATGGGTTATCACTGCTAATGCAGATTTACACATGAATTCTTCATCATAAAAGCTTGATAAGAAAGTGCAGAAAGATACACATAGATTTGGTGTTATTTTCCCAAATCCATATGTTTGTGGCCTGGAAGAGTGTTTATTACAGTGAGATTGAAGGAGTAAATAGAGAACTAAATTTGTGTTGAATGGTATCCTGCTATTCAAAATGTCCTCTATGAAAGAGGTGGCGACTCTGAGGTAAAAGATCGTGCTGAAAGTTGAAGTAAATGTTCAGATCTACAAGTCCTATAGCTGCAAATACCCAGGCAATTTCAGAATTTTCAATGCAAGAAATTTGTTCTAAAAATTTGAATGTGTAATATAGTTTTCCCATTAAGTGAACAACACTAGTAAAGAGGGAAAGAGAGGAATCACAAATTTATTTGCATATCTAGTTTTGCTGAAATATCCAACATATATGTTCTTCCATAGTATGCAAATTTGGAAAAGCTTTGTGTCAAGCAATGTTATGAATGGATTTGGATAATGATATGTGCTTGAAGTGTTCCATTATTCAACACAAGGTTGTATGATCATTCATGGGAGTAAGAAGAAATGTGTAGTGAACTTTTTCAGCCTTGTGTATTTCCACATATGACCATGTCCAGTAAACTAGAGCAACCATGTAATAGGAAAAGTTTCAATATGAAGTATTATGCTGCTTTGAACTTTGAAGGTATTCCGGGTTACCCAAATCCCATACCCACAGAAATTAGAAAGTATTTGCTAATATCCAGTGGGAAGAAATTAGAATCAACACATTTGCATGTGAAAAGATTTCCAGACTTGATGGGAGAATTTGAAATTTGTCAAGAAGATGTGTGCATGAAGTTATTTGTCCAGTCATTGAAGGAGGATGCAAGGGATTGGTTATTTTTTTTGTCGGCAAATTGTATTTCCTCATGGGAAGAATTAATTTCAGATTTCATAGACCAATTTGCTGAAAAGGTGAGTGATTATGATTTGCTGAAAGAATTCACGTACATACAAACCAGGGAAGATGAATTGGTACCAACATTTAATATCAGGTTTTCACAAATATTGTCTAAAATTTCCAGAAAGTATAAGTTTGATGATAAAGTATGTCTGGATATTTATATGAGTGCTTTTTACAAGAAGATGGGTTTCTTATTAAGAAACAAAGAACCCGAAACTTTGTATGAAGCTTTTAACACAGCTAGGGACATTGAAAATAACTTAAAGTTTGGAATCTCAAAGAGGTTTGTGTCTGCTATTGTTTCTTGCCAAAACACCTTCAATGGTGAAATACCATGTGAAGCTGAACAAATCATTCCTTGTTAAGGTGTGTCAAGCTCTGCTGTTCCAAATGGTTTTGTTGATGCATGTGATTCAAATTTAAATGAGACTCAAGAATCTTTGTTATCAATGTTGGTTGTCTCTCACAGTAATGATGGAATGATCAGTGGGAAATGTTGTGATAATGTTGATACAGAGATAGATATATATAAAGGATATGTACCATTTGATTTGTATGTCGGTTATGCTGATTATGTGGCTGCAAATTATGAAGTTAATCATGCATCTCCCAAGGTTAATAATAATGAAATTAATGAGGATGATGACCATCGATCTTTACATGCTGCTGATGTACTTGATGTTCAAATACTAAATACTAAGGGATCACTAAATGTTGCTGATTATGCAAGTGAAAATGTGCAATATGATGTAAATCAGATTTTGTTTATGTCTGATAAAACTGAAAATGAAATTGTGGATGATGTTGATGGTGTTTTCAATGCGAGTATACCCAGTGATGAATGTGTTTCAGAATGGAGTGGCATTGCTGATTATGAGGACACTGAGTTCGATTTTCAACACTTTGAAGGTATACAAATGAACAATGAAGATCAATTTCAGAATAAGAGTGATCTTGGCACAAGTTATTCATCCTCTTATAAACAGCAAATGAATGCCAGTTATGCAGCTGAGGATACCTATGAGAGTTCTTATTATTCTTGTTGTGAAGATGATATAAGCGGAGACCAAGTCATATATCTCAGTCATGAATCTAAAAATGAAAGTGTTTTTAAAGATAAAAATGTACGTGAAAGTGCAGATAATGTTCTATTTTCAGATTTAAATGAACCTATATTTGAATGTTTTCAAAATTTGACATATTATGAAGAGGATGTGAATGTTGATGGTATGCTTGAACCAGATATGGAGTTCTTTGCTTTTGATATAAATGTCCATGGTGTTGATCTCATTGATGAAAATGCTGAAATTTCCCTTTTTGTTGAATAAGTTTGTTATGCTGATGAAGTTCTGAATAGTAGTAGCATGTGTTGTAAAAATTTACTTCATGATGAAGATAAGAAGCATGGGTTGTGTGATGATTACTTCAGACCACAAATAGAATTTTTTCAGATGGATATAAGTTTGAATGAGAAAGACTTAGTTGAAGATTTGCTTCAGCCAGAGGTATGCATTCTTTTCCATGATTGGGATATTGAGGATGCGGATGTGTTGAGTTTGATAAGCAAGGATAGTATAGAGTGTGATTAGCATAGGGAAGTATCACATCTGGATCAAAATAGTTATGTTCCTTGTTTGCATCGATTGGTTGTTAATGTCCCTCGTTCTATGAATGTAAATGATAACAAAGCCAGTGCTATTAAGAACTATAGTGTTGAGAATGAATGTTTTATTTTTGAAATTCAACATGATGATGCCCTTGCGAAGGATAGAATTGATTGGGATAGTGAAATGTATTGCAACTTGTGGGAAGGCCTCTATAGTATTTTGTCTCATGATTTTACTTTTGTTGAAGTAGTGTGTGATTATAAAGTTCAAAATCAGACAAGAGGTGTGTACACTAGCTATTACAGTAATGAGACAAAAGGGGTTGATTATAAGGATTGTGCTCAGTTGTTATTGAAAGGTGCCTTTGTTTGGATCATGATATCAAGTGATGAGAATCATATTTTTGATAGAGGTAAATGCTAAAATTATTTGGAGCAGTTTATAATCAGTCATAAGTATGTTTGTATATTTTGTATAGTTGCTTTGTTTCAGTTGTGTGGTTTTCAATAAAGTTCCCTACTACTTGGGTAGAATAAGGAGCCCTTTGCTTTTGAGAAGAGAAGAGAGTGATCCATTTTTGGGTGGTCTGCTTTACCATAGATTCTGAATTCTAGTGTTGATCTTGCAATCAACCATCCCCAGTCAGAGCCACTATTGGGACCCATTAGATTTGAGTGAATTTGAGAGGCACAATTCAAAATTTTGCTCTGCATTTCCAAATGATCATAAAATGAGTCAGTTTGATTGGCCTAGTTAGAGAGAGGGTAAAATGGAGCCAGTTGATTTTCAAAGGGTAAGGCTTAGGAAGCGTGTCCTACACCTTTCATTTAGCTAATGAAGTGTGTTGCAACTTTCAGTTTTCAGTTTGGATCAGTTTATCAGGTACCCATTTCAAGGGGTGAGCTGAAAGTGCATTTTAGGCACATTTGCATATTTTTATTAAGTGGCCTACGTTGAGTACTTATATCATTTGCCTTGTTGATCGTCATGATGAATTTAAAAGTGGATTGAATTCTATGCATAAATGTGTGCCTCCGTGCAAAATTTCAAGTCTTCATGAATTCATTTGCTCAGTTTAGTAGGCTCAATATGTTTGCAGTTTGTATGGTTTGACAAGTCCCTATTTCAGCTGCTAGTCGGAGCCTTGTTTTGCATAAGTGTAAAAGATGCCTCGGTGAATTTCATGTCAAAATGTTTGTTCTGGGCTACTATTGGTATAAATGACAAGCTATGTTTCAAATTTCAAGCTTCTGCCAATCCGTTTAATCGGTTTTCAAAAAGGTTTCTTGAGCCATCTATTTCAGTGTTCCATATTTCCATTGCTATATCAGTTAAAGTAGCTATTTTCATGAGCGCACCATTTGCACCCAGACAGCCTTTTGGTCGAACTGAGCATTCTAAGATTTGATATGTATTTCAAGGTACCTATGCCTCATATTTGAGGGTCTATGGAGATCATTTGATATTTTTAAGAAAGGCATCATGAGTTGTCGACGCATTGACTTCATCAAGTCCGCAGTCTCGACAAAGCCAGTTGGTCATCTTTGACCATTAATATATTTTCACCCAGGATTCATCTTGAGAAACTATTTGGTAGAGTTCATGTTTGTATATCAGAGTACACGCTTGTCAGTTTGTAAGGTCCAAAAAGGTGTTTTGACCGGTTTGAAAATTATGTCTTCACGATTAAATGCGAAAATGTGGTGCAAGTGCCTGAAAGTTGCAAAACTTAGTTTGATGATACGAAAATAGTGCCGATCGATTCCAAAGGTATGTTTAAGGTTCATGAGGCATTTTGAAGGTCAGTTGCATGAAATCAAAAAAAAATTTAGTCGGACCCACTTTGGGGCCCGACCTGGCTCATGCCCTTGCAGTATTATTTTATTGGTGACTTGGTTCACTAAGAGATTTTTAGAATATCTAACTTTGGGTTTTGATTATGAGACATGTTATAAGAGTGATGATGATAAAGATCAACTCAATGGCAAAGAATGGACTTTACATCATATAGCTAGCAAATTCGCCATTTTCTTATATAACCAAAAGGTGAGTTTTATTATATGGTAATTTCCTTCAAATGGGTCATGAAGTGTGTTCTTTGAATCTCAACATTTACACCACTTCATTGGTGTGCACAAAACCCATCATAAATAGTGCATCATGTTGGATTTGTTTCATTTCAAATGAAGTGGGGCCCAAATGTAATCGCTCTAGAGGTTTGAAGCCAGTTTCTCTGTTGGATTCATCTGGTTTGCTACTACCAATGATAAAGAAATATGGGCATTATTTGAATTATGGAAAAATAAGTTGATCCCGGCCTGCAGATATACTAGATGAACTACAAAAGGATTTGTCTACTTGGGATTTGCATGGCAGATGGAGGGTCATGGAAGTTCCAAACTAATGCATGATTGTTGGGCACTCAACCAATTTTCTCCCTTGCTTCATGTGGATTTTGATGTGGTGCGTGGTATAAGGTAGAAGACATAGAAACCTCAAACCATAATGCAATTGGCAAGTTCGGCCTCCCTGCACGTGGCTATGGAGTGTGTTGAACTGCAGGGGAGGAGAAGCAGTGATTGGAGGTCTATTGCCAAGCCCCATGAACTTTGCCTACCAGGTCCTCCTCTCTACTATGGCGTGGATCCTCAGAGCTATACTTCTTTCAGCATGATGTAATGCGAGACTAGACCCTACATATGGCTTTCCAAGACAATATCATCCATTGCAAGAGGTTGTTTATGCCAAGGAGACAAAAAAATTACCTGAAAAATAGGATGAACTAGGCAATCAAACATTCAAAGCTCAAATCGTATCTATTACATAGGGCAATAGTTAATGGCGTAGCTGCATTATCTTCACCCATTAAGCTCAAGAGTATACGCTTGGAGAGGTTGATTGTGCCCCTATTTCAAGAGCTCAGTAAAGCTGTATCATTAGACTTGGAGAAGGTATCATTGAGTTTATGTGAAGGGGTGGGAAATTTAACCAAGTTTAATATAAAGCCTAACGTAAGTCTTCCTATAATGCAAGATGTTAACCTGGATCACTACAGTGATTTAGAGGAGCTACCCCTTGGCATTTTCAACATGGCCACTATTCAAAAGTGTTCAATCACTAACTGCCATCTTGTCCTAAAGTTACCTGATGATTTTGGGAAGCTCAGTTCTTTGAGAATGGTGAGGTTGTCTACATGTCCAAGCAGCAGTTTCTCCTTGTGTGATGGAGTGGCAGTGGAGAAGGCATTGAAAGGGCATTAAGACTTCTTAACAAATGCAATCTCGTAGGTGTAATGCCGAAGACCTCCCTCTGTGTGACATACATGGTATAGACCGCATTGAAACCCTCAGAGAAAATGCATATATCCCACATTGCCTGGGGAATAGAACTTTTTGTTATTTATAAGCAAAGCTCCACACTAGTATAATGTCAAAGCTCAAAGGCTTTTGATGGATGATGTCGGTTGGGTGCCTAGTGGAACCCAAGCATGCGGGCATGCTTCATGAGGTGACCAAGGAGGCCAAGTGGTGACTAGGTGGATCCCACCCATGTAGGCATGAATCCCAAGCCAATTTTTGCAGAGAAAGGGCAACTTAAATGGTGAGCAGGTTGCAAGAGATCCGACGACGTGCATTGTTTCACGAACCGGAGATGCTCATCAATTAAGCATCACAAAGTGGCAAAAAGACTAAAGATCGAGCATGTTCCATGAAGATCAATGAAGTGTGTTGTTTTGCGAACCGGAGATGCTCACCAGTTAAGCATCGCAGGGGTTAAAGAGCATGCAGGTTCATCGAGATCCAACGGTGCGGGTGGATTTGCAAAGGAAAGATGCACACCTGTTACCCTTCGTGAAATGGCAAAAGGTGACATGGCAGGTTCAGGTGGAGGTCCAGTTCGCGGGTCCTTTTGATGTGGCAATGATGTGGCGGTGATGTGGCCGACAAGTAGGCAGTCCAATGGCAATCCACGTGGCTGACAAGTGGCGAAAGGTGAGGTGTCATCCCAGGTGGCACCTAGTGGACCCCATCAACAAATCACAGGCTGCCATGTGGTAGGGCATCAGGCCAAAATCAGGTGAAAAATCAAAGTTAATGATATAGTGTAGACAATAGGAAAAAATTGAAAATTTTAAATGACAAAGGTGCATTCCAAGTTTAATTCGCTCAAAGGATAATTTTTGCCCAAAATATCAAGTATTATATATCATCGGAAAGCTCTCGGAGTGAGAAATGGAGTTTTAGAATTAGTTTCAATAGATCTCAGATATTGTGAGAGAAATTTCCATGGGAAGGATAAAGGAAATAAAATTCAGTTGGAAAAAGAGACACTTGGCAATTTCGGTTGCAGACCTAATCTTTTCCCTCTTCTTCTTAGTCTCTATTCTTCTCATTTGAGAGATGATCACAAGAATTTTGTAAGAAAACTCTAGCAAAATATATTTAGGGCCCTTTTTCTAGTTTTGAAGGATTATTCTGAGTTATGTAAAGATTTTGATGAAGGATATCAATATACAGATCAAATCATTTTGAGCCTAAATTCTTGTTGTCTTGTTGTATGCATGATTGATTTACTAGTTCGGTTAGATAATCTAGGGTTATTTGATTGAATGATTTGCAAGGCAAATTTATAGAGATGTTTTAGGTTTTTCTCTCAAGAAGCAAAATTAGATATACTTAAAATATTTCTATTAGTAGTCAGTAATTTTGCTTGAATTTGATAACTGGGTTTAGCACAAAGGTAAAATTTGTATATGTCAGGCATATATAAATTTGGTGTAGTCAGAATGATGAAATGTATGTGGATTTCCTATTTAGAATTATCTCTTCTTAGGTCACTCTGAAGCCTGGGATAAGGCACTGGTATAGTTTGCTAGGTTCTATAACCTTCTTGGAGATCAATGTAAATGATTACAAGTCTTTCTTTTATGTTCAGTTATGTTCAAAGTGATAGGGTTTGCAAAGGTTGGCATTGGTTTTCTTTGTAAGTCTTTAATTGCATCTGTGAAAGAGTGATCACAAAGGGTAAACCCGCCTAAGCTATGTGAAAGTTTGAAGTGTAGAAGGTTTTTGTACAAACCTTGTTATATGTTTTCTTTTGTTTCTGTTTCCTGTTGTTTCTCTCCATAAGAAACAGAAGCTTGAGAATTCTTGCAGAGAGAATAAGGAAATCAGAATTTGAGACCAACACTCTGAAAAAGAGAAAGTAATTGAAGAGGCCCAGAGTGTCATCATCCCTAACATAGTAGAACAACAAGAGAATATTAATGTGGAAAACCTAGAAATACCTTTGCTTGAAGAGGATAAAGAGGATCAAATGGGCAAAGACAATAGAGAACAACAAGATATCAATCAGGAGGATCAATGAAGTGATAACTTGGAAGATGGAGAAATACAAGTGGTGTTACAGGACAAAGAGGAAGCAGATTCAAATCACATTATGGAAAACATCATGTGAGACGACCCTAGTATTGACTATGAAGAATCCCAGAAGTGTTTGATCCTTGGAAGAATCTTGTCGTCAGGATCACAATAATCGGTGGAGATGGTGAAATCCACCTTCCAATAGTCACCAATGACCTCACTGCTTAATATAAGTACTAAGTGGGCTGAGGTTGAAGATATTGACCAGAAGTTAACCACCCAGAATATTCAAGAGGAAGATTGCCATACAAATGAAGTAGCAGATTGAAAGGGGAAAAAAAAGGGTCGAAATCTACCCCTCGGGCTAATCCCGCGAAGACAAAAAAATGGACCAAAGCTAACATGATTTTTAACCCCTCTCCTCCCGGGAGGAAAAAAGCAAGCCAGATTAGAGATCAAGATGCAAGCAAGAATATAGCAGATGACACTTAACTGACCATCCATGAGGTATGCTCCCTAGTTAGAAAATGAAAATTATTTCATGGAATATTCATGGATTGAATAGTGCACATAAACAAGATGCTCTCTGAAATTTAGTCAGAGAACATAAACTAGACATTGTTATTATCCAAGAAACTAAAATGACAAAAGAGAAAGTAGAAAAGATTAAACTTTTTAAGGATGGGGAAGTTTTTGGTGGTAGCTCTGATGGTGCTTCTGGGGGCATTGCCATTTTCTAGAATCTTAGGAGAGTTTCCGGGGAGCTAGTCAAGTAGGATAGCAATTTGGCTATTATCAGGTTTCATCATATTGGGATGGAACCTTTTTTCTCCTTACCAATAATTACACCCCTAATAATAGACTTGGTAGAAGTAAATTCTGGAAGAAGCTGGAAGCTATTCGAGCTCTTTTTAAGGAGGATATGTGGATTGTGATGGGGGGTTTCTGTTGGTATTTTGGTATGGTTTTGTCATTGATGTCAACACCTACTAAACTCTTATCAATTCTGGCACTTTGGAGAATCAACAACATTCACTGGCAAGCAAGTAACTATTGCACAGATATTGGTATCTGGTACACTGACACGATATAATGATCACCGACACTTGGAATGGCATGGAAGACACATGGTTATGTTGAAGACATCATTTGGACATCTTGTCCCGGAGTTTTGTTCATTGGTATATTCATAGTTGTATATTTGATGTTACCGGCAAATAGGTCTAGGGTTACACCGACAAGTTTATCTTTTCCAGATCAACATGGTATGCTATGTAGGTGATTAATTATTGTTGTAAATGCATTAAGCCGACATGTTCAATCAGTTATTGCATCAGATATTATATTGTTTGTAAAATGTTTTATTGTAATATCTTGTAGAGTTGACCTACTAAAATTGGTCTTAGGTTATGGTATAAATGTAAGATCTTATTTGTAAGATCAAATGTGGAATGCAAAAAAGGATTGTGTGAAGGTATATGCGAGATTAAGCAGAGCTATACATGCAAATATCATTTGAAGGTGAAGCTAGGTTTTTGTGAAAGCATATCAGCATTACACCGGGACTAAATCCAGCATATGAAGATGCTATTTTGTGTAGTACATTCTTATTGGATTTAACCATCCAACTATAGTTAGTGTGACTCCCATTTTTGGATTGAGCAGTGAGCTCTAGGCACTTGGCCTTTCTGCGTGCAGACCCAATTTATGTACACTTACTATCTGCAGTAGTATCATCTGATTGTCGGTAAGGTTTCCCACCGTGTTTTTTACCCTTATAGGGTTTCCACGTACAAATATTGGTGTTATGTGTTGTGGATGACTTTGTGTTTTACTTCCATGCGTTAATCTTTACCAGTATAGCGATTAACTGTTATAACTATCTACCGGCATACTTAACTGGTTTACCGGTATTAAGCATTAAGTTGGTTAAATTGTTTTTGGTTTAAATTTATTAGACAACTGATTCACCCCCCCCTCACTCTCAGTTGTCTCTGGGACCTAACAATTGGTATCCGAGCTTAGTCCTCTTTTGCAGAAGTTTAACAGCTTGAGGAGATCCAATGTCTACTAATTATTTCAGGAAGGACAGTCCTAAACTTGATGGAACCAACTATGGCATATGGAAGATTAGAATGGAGACACATCTAAATTGCATTGGAAAAGACATCTGGGAAGTTACAAAGAATGGTTATACTATTGTTGTACAAGGTCAGCCTAGTCCAGCTAACTTGACAAAAGATGAAGAAAACGATTGCAAAGTAAGAGAAGCACTTTTGAGCGCATTATCAGATCAATAAATCATGGGATTATTAGATAGGTCTACTGCTAAAGCTATTTGGGATCATTTGGAAACACTGAATGAAGGAGATTCCACAGTCAAAATTGCAAAACTTGAAAGCTTCCGAGTCAGGTATGAACATCTGAAAATGGAAGAAGATGAAAGGATTTCTACTTTTATGGAAAGAGTAAATGAAATTGTTTTGGGTATTAAATGTTGTGGAGGAACCTTAAGTGAGGATGAAATTGTTTCAAAAGTTTTAAGAGGATTTCCACCAGCATATAAAATGAAAGTCACTACTATAAATGAGTTAAAAAAAAGAACAATGCCTAATACATCAGTTACTAGGGATACGTTGATTGGAAAACTTTCAGCTTTTAAAATTGAAGAATTTGGTCCTATTGCTACTATAAAGACAGATTTGGCCTTTAAAGCATCAACATCATCTGCTCCATCATTTGACAAATCTGATTGGAAATCCTTTTATGCAAGAGAACTTGAAGAAAGTAGGAAAGAAAATGAAGAACTTGAAGAACTTGAAGTACTATTTGCAAGGAAAATGCCTAAAGGTCTAGTTGGAAGTAAGTATGAAGGTAAAGCACCCTTTAAATGTTTTAATTGCAATAAGATTGGTCATATGGCTTCAAGATGCCTTGATAGACATGCTAGACTAAGAGAAGAAGCTAGAAGAACATACAAGCCTAACTCTGAATATTAGAGATACAGATTTAAGAAGAATAAAGACAAGTCTTGTTACATTGTTGATGAAGGTGTGACTGATGATTCTGATGAGGATCATGCAGACAATGGATGGGTTTTTGTTGCTATAACAGAAGATCAATCGGCACCTATTTCTCAACCGATAGTACATGCCCTGGTAGCTAAAGTTGAAGTAAAGGGTGAATGGATCATTGATTTAGGATGCTCACATCATATGATAGGAGACAAAGGTAAATTCTTGAACTTTCAAGAATACAATGGAGGCTTAGTGAGATTTGGAGATGACAAAGCATGTTCAATCAAAGGTAAGGGTACAATATCTCTTGATGGTAAGCATAACACTGACAATGTTTACTATGTTGAAGGATTAAAGAATAATCTTTTGAGTGTTGGTCAATTAGTTGAGAAAGGATTTCAGTTACAATTTAAAAATGGAAAATGCAAAATCACGAATAGAACTGGTTTGGAAATTGCAACCGGTAATTAGACTAGAGGTAATATCTTTCATTTGAATAACAATGAAAAGACATGCTTAATTGCACATATAGATGAAAGTTGGTTATGGCATAAGAGACTTTGTCATGTAAACATTGATTGCATGGTAAAGATTAGTACTACTAAGGCAGTTAGAGATTTACCTAAAATTGTCAAACCTCAAAATATAGTATGTAAGGAATGTCAATTTGGAAAACAAGTTAGAGCTAGTTTCAAAAGTATTCTAGAAAAATCAAATAATGCTCTTGATTTGATTCACACTAATTTATGTGGTCCAGCTAGAACTAAAAGCTTACAAGGTGATAGATATTTCATGCTAATTATTGATGACTATTCTAGAATGTGTTGGGTTACTTTTCTCAGAGAAAAATCTAAAGCACTTCGAAAGTTCAAACTGTTCAAAGAAATGGTAGAGAATGAAACTGGTAAGAAAATCAAATGTTTAAGATCAGATCAAGGAGGTGAATTTACATCTAAGGAATTTAATACATTCTGTGAAGTGAATGGAATTAGAAGACAACTATCAGCACCTCGGACACCATAGCAGAATGGAGTTGTTGAAAGAAAAACAGAACTATCTTGGATGTAGCAAGAAGTGTGTTTTCAAAAGCAAACCTACCACATGTATATTGGAGAGAAGCAGTCAATACAACGTTCTAGACATTTAACAAAGTTCACATCAAAGGTGAAACTGGTAAGACCCCTCATGAACTATGGTTTGGTAATACTCCCACTCTTAAGTATTTCAGAATTTTTGGAAGTAAATGTTATATCAGAAGAGATGAGTATATTGGCAAATTTGATCCTAGAAGTGATGAAGGAATATTTCTTGGTTATTCATCTAAGAGCAAAGCATATAGATGTTTCAACAAAAGATTGCAGAAAATTGTTGAGAGTACAAATGTAAAGATTGATGAACAATTCAGAGGAACTTCAAGGTATATAGACTCTGAACCGACAACAAAAATTTTCACAAATGAACCTACTCTGAATCCACTGGTATAGAATGAAGATCCAGTTACCCCAGTATCATCTGAGGATTCCACAGTAATTGAGGAACAACAACAAACAAAGACATCCTAGTATGTAAGACTGAATCATTCTGAAGATCAGATAATTGGAAACAAGTTTAAAGGAGTTATGACAAGAGGAAGATTGGCAAATGAAGAGGTATGTCTTATTTCTCAAATTGAACCATCATGTTTTAATGAGGCATGCGAAGATAAATTTTGGATTAAAGCTATGGAAGAAGAATTAGAACAAATTGAGAAAAACAACACTTGGACATTAGTTCCCCAGCCTAAAGATAAAAATGTAATTGGAACCAAATGGGTATTCAGAAACAAACTTAACGAAGATGGTAAGGTTGTCAGAAATAAAGAAAGACTAGTGTGTAAGGGATATTCTCAGAAAGAAGGATTTGATTACAATGAAACTTTTGCACCGGTAGCTAGAATTGAGGCAGTCGGATTATTTTTGGCTTTTGTAGCACACAAGAACTACAAAGTTTATCAAATGGATATTAAATGTGCATTTTTGAATGGAGATCTTGAAGAGGAAGTATACATTGAACAACCTGATGGATTTTCTTTGATAGATGACAATGATATGGTTTGCAAGTTAAGAAAAGCTCTATATGGACTAAAACAAGCTCCAAGAGCTTGGTATGCAAGATTGGATAAGTATCTTTTAAAGATTGGTTTTACTAAAGGAAATGCAGACAACAATTTATATTATAAAGTAACTAATGATGAAATCTTTATTATAGAAGTATTTTTTGATGATATAATCTTTGGAGGAGAAGATGGATTATGTAAGGAATTTTCAATTAAAATGCAGCAAGAATTTGAAATGTCTATGAATGGAGAAATAAAATTCCTTTTAGGATTGCAGACTTCATAGACTGATAAAGGTATATTCTTGAGTCAATCCAAATACTTAAAAGAGTTACCAAAGAAATTTGGGATGGATAACTCTAAACCGGTAAGCACACGTATGACAAAAAATGACAAATTATCACAAAGGGATGAATCTACACCTGTTAATCCAACTAGATACAAATCTATGATAGGAGGTTTACTATATTTGACACAAACTAGACCTGATATTTTGAATGCAGTATGTATTGTTTCAAGATTTCAAAGTAATCTTAGAGAAAATCATGAATCAGCAGTAAAAAGGATTTTTTGGTACTTACAAGGCACTATAAATCTTGGATTATGGTATCCTAGAGATGAAAACTTTGAATTATGTGCATACACATACAAATTGGGTAGGAGATGTGGATGATAGAAAAAGAACCATCGGTGAAGCATTCTTTCCTAGAAACAGACTAGTTTCTTGGTTGAGTAAGAAACAAAGTTGTACATCTTTATCAACAGCAGAATCAGAATATGTTGCAACAGCAACTAACTGTACACGGGTACTATGGCTTAAGAAAATGTTGAAAGACATAAAGGTAAAATGAAAGGAGCCTATTACTATCTATTGTGATAACACTGCAGCAATTGATATATCTAAGAATCTAGTATTACATTCTAAAACCAAACATGTTTCTATCAAACTAAATTTTCTAAGGGAAAATGTTGAAGCAAAGGAGATAAAACTGGTTTATGTGAATACTAAAGAGCAGATTGCAGATATTTTCACTAAACCTTTGCCTAAGGAGATTTTTGAATATCTCAGAGATCAGCTTGGAGCCATACCACCACCAGTAGAGACTTAGACAGTTGATGATTGTCATCAACCAACAGAATTAACAGAGAAATCTTTTATTTTGGTCTTTGATGGGAAGCTACTTCTCAGAGGGAGTAGTTGGTATACTTAATTGATTGGTATTTTGTATATGAACTTGGTTTTATTGTAAATTTGGCATTTGATGTCAAAGGGGGAGAGATATCTATGGAAAAACACATATCTTTTGGGGAGAGATTGGTATGAAAAACTTTGAGAAACACAAGGAAAACACATGTTGCTCCCCAGGGGAGAGATTATTGTTTAGGAGAGATTATTACTCTCTGTATCAGTATTTTGATTTCTGGTTATAATTTTTTTGGATATTGTTGCTTTTTGGTATTTGGCATTTCTATTTTGGCACTTTGATGGTTTTTCCATCTTGTGTTTCCATCAATGCTAAAGGGGGAGATTGTTGGTATTTTGGTATGGTTTTGTCATTGATGTCAACACCTACTAAACTCTTATCAACTCTAGCACTTTGGAGAATCAACAACATTCACCAGCAAGCAAGTAACTATTGCACAGATACTGGTATCTGGTACACCGACAAGATATAATGATCACCGGCACTTGGAATGGCATGGAAGACACATGGTTATGTCGAAGACATCATTTGGATATCTTGTCCCAGAGTTTTTTTCATTTGTATATTCATAGTTGCATATTTGTTGTTATCAGCAAATAGGTCTAGGGTTACATCGACAAGTTTATCTTTTCCAGATCAACATGGCACACTATGGAGTTGATTAATTATTGTTGTAAATGCATTAAGCCGACATGTTCAATCGGTTATTGCATCGGATATTATATTGTTTGTAAAACATTTTATTGTAATATCTTGTAGAGCCGACCTACTAAAATTGGTCTTAGGTTATGGTATAAATGTAAGATCTTATTTGTAAGATCAAATGTGGAGTGTGAAAAAGGATTGTGTGAAGGTATAAGCGAGATTAAGTAGAGCTATACATGTAGACATCATTTGAAGGTGAAGCTAGGTTTTTGTGAAAGCATATCAGCATTACACCGATACTGAATCCAGCATATGAAGATGCTATTTTGTGTAGTACATTCTTATTGGATTTAACCATCCAACTGTAGTCAGTGTGACTCCCATTTTGTGATTGAGCAATGAGCTCTAGGTTGTTGGCCTTTCTACATGTGCAAACCCCATTTATGTACACTTACTATCTGTAGTAGTATCATCTGTTTGTGGGTAAGGTTTCCCATTGTGGTATTTCTCCTTATAGGGTTTCCACATACAAATATTGGTGTTATGTGTTGTGGATGACTTTGTGTTTTACTTTCATGCATTAATCTTTACCGGTATAGCAATTAACTGTTATAACTATCTACTGGCACACTTAACTAGTTTACCGGTATTAAGCATTAAGTTGGTTAAGTTGTTTTTTGGTTTAAATTTATTAGACAACTGATTCACCCCCCCCCCCCTCTCAGTTGTCTCTGGGACCTAACATTTTCAACACCCCTCTCCGTGACAACAAGAAATTTGGAGGTGTCCCTTCTCATCTAGATAGTAGAATGGATCTTTTGAACTTCATCAACAACCAGGGTCTGCATGATATTGATCTCCAAGGGGCTAATTTTACCTGGATGAATAGGAGGATGAGGGAAGATCTCATTCAAGTCAAACTTGACAAGGCCCTTATTTCTAATGAGTGGTTTAACCATTATCAGTTCTCCCTTTCTGCCATCTCTAGGATTGGGTCTGATCACTTCCCTATGGTTTTTGTTGTTGATAATACTATTGTTAAAAGAAATTTCCCATTTAGATTTGAAAGGATGTGGCTAGACCACCCTAACTTGTGAAGGTCATTGAAATTCGGTGTTTTATTGATGTTAAAGGTACTACTATGTATAGAATAGCTAAAAAATTAAGGAACGTGAAAAACAATATTAAAAAATGGAACAAGGAGGTTTTCAGAGATCTATTTGCTGCCAAGTCCAAAACCCAACTAGAACTCAAGGAAATGTAGGATAAAATTCAAACTAGTAGATAGAATGAAGTATCAATCAGGGAGGAAAATGAAGTGCTTGTGAAATACCATAAGATTATTAGAAGAGAAGAAGAATTTTGGAAACAAAGGTCTAGATCTTTATGGCTTAAAACTAGGGACAGAAACACAAGATTCTTCCATATGACTGCTATGAAACACAAGGCTGCAAATAGAATCTCTAAGCTAAGAATTGGGGGAACTAAAATGAGGAAAGACGATGAGATTGGGAAGGAAGCCAGGAACTTTTTCATTTCCCTTCTAACGGCAAATATTGGTCTAGATGGTCACTCCCAGAGTGTCATCCTAGAGAACATTCCTTCAATCATTAATGAGGTGCAGAACAAGGTTTTGATGGTCAGCCCTTCTGAGGAGGAAGTTAAAAAAGCAATTTTTTCTTTTGATGGTAATAAAGCCTCAGGCTCGGATGGATTTTTGTTCTTCTTCTTTCAAGCCTTTTGGGACATCCTCAAATGTGATGTGGTTAAAGGCGTGCAGGATTTTTTTGGGTCTAGAATTATCTTAAAGGAACTCAATGCTACTTTCATGGTTCTAATACCCAAATACCCGAGGGCTGACTTTATGGATAAGTTCTGACTGATAAGCTTATGCAACTCTTTCTATAAAATCATCTCTAAGGTGGTGATAGACAGACTGCTAAGGATTCTTCCTTTGATCATTTCACCCCAATAGAGTGGATTTGTTCCTGACAGATAAATTCTTGACTCTATCATTGCTATTCATGAAAACATTCACTCATTGGTGGATTCAAAAAAACAAGGATTTCTTATGAAGTTGGATCTGTCAAAATCCTATGACCGTGTGGATTGGAGATTCTTGGGTAAGGTGCTAGGTGATTTTGTCTTTGGTGCTAGGTTTATTCAGATAATTGATCAACTTATCTCGACCCCTTCTTTTTCTATTATTGTGAATGGTGTGCCTTCCCCCTTCTTCAAAACTTCTAGGGGCATCAGGCAAGGGGGTCCCATATCCCCTATTCTCTTCATCATTATGGTTGAATACTTGGGTAGATTTATTAGAAAATTTGTTTCTCTGAGGCTTCTTTGTGATATCTCACCCTCTTCTAGTTTTAGAGCCTGTACCCACTAAAAATTTGTAGATGATACCATCTTAATGGGTACGTCTACTATCAAAGAAGTGTCCAATTTGAAGAACCTTCTCAACACTTATAGTTCAGCCTCGGGTCAAACTATCAATTGGGAGAAAAGATTTGTTTTCTTTTTCAACACCCCAGAGGACAGAGAGATGATGATGTCCCAGATCCTTGGGTTCCAAATTGGTAAGCCTCCTTCTATCTACCTTGGTCTCGCTTTGGGTTTAAAACCTTTGGAGTTATTCTGGAATAATCTTGTGGATAGATTCGGTAAAAAGTTGGCTCATTGGAATGGTACCCTTTTGAGTCAAGCTGGAAAAATCCAACTTTTGAAATCTTCTCTCCAGAGTCTTCTGGTGTATGCTTTAAGCCTCTTCAAAATCCTTGGAAATTTTTCTGAAGCTATTGAGAAAATTCAAAAAGCCTTCCTTTTGTCTGGGGTTGAGGAGAAGAAGAGAATGACTCTCATAGCCTAGGATAATGTGTGTAAACCCAAAAATAAGGTGGGTCTGGGCTTAAGGAATATCAAAACCTTGAACAAAACCCTTCTTGCCAAACAAATCTATAGAAAAGGAGAATGGAATGATATCTAGAAGGCTAAGTACTTATGGGAGGTTCCCACCATATAAGATTTTCTTGTCTCTTATCAGATACTAAGTGGCTCTTTCATTTGGAACGGTGTTATCTAGGCTAAAGGTATTGCTAGTTTAGGCAATGTTTGGGCTATAGGTGATGGCAGGAAGGTGGATTTTTGGGATGATGCTTGGATTGGTGGAGCCCCTCTTAATAAGAGTGCCTCTCAGATGCTCATCCAGATGCTAAAGTGGCTAATTACTGGAAACATCAAAAGTGGGAGGACCTTAGCTCAATTGATCCCAAATTAAAGCAAGTAAACTTAATGATCAACCATGTTATCTTAAATAGAAAAAGGGAAGACCACATGGTGTGGAGAGGGTCCTCTTCAGGGACTTATTCGGTCTCTTTTGCTATCCTTTTGTTGGCTCAATCCCAAGACCCTACTCCTTGCTGGGATAAGGCTTGGTGTCCAGGTTTGATTCCTAAAATCAATATCTTTTTGTGGATCCTTTTGCAAAATAAGATTCTTACTACTGATAATTTGAGAACCATATTTTTATACATTTTCCTTTTATTCTTCCTATCTGGGGGATGTTTTTTCAAATTTGGGGGTTGAATTGGGTCTTCCCAGAGGAGATTCAAGACTATTTCAGAAGCTGGCACTAATCTACCAATAACCTCACCATAAGAAATCTATGGAATTTTTTCTTTGCCCATATCCTTAGGGATATATGGAAAGAGAGGAATAATAGAATATTCAAGAATGATATTAATATCTCTTAATTGGTAGAGAATGTGATGGCTAGAGGTGTTCATTGCTGTAATAATAAGGAGGAATTTGATGTTCTCAAGTGTTAGAATATTTCAGCCTATATGGGCACCAACATCAACCAAATCAAAAGAAGTATGTGTAGCTGGTCTTTTCCCCCTAATGATTGGTTTAAGGCCAACTTTGATGGTGTTGCGAAAGGGAACCCTAGACCTGTTGGTTGCGGTGGAGTTATCCAAAATGGTGCTAGCTTTTGTACTGGGGTGGTTGCCTATCCCTTGGGGATTTAGATTAATCATCTAGTGGAAGCTATGGGCGCCCTCCTAACTAGCATCCTCCAAACCATTAAATTAGCCTATAATTTGGGTGTCAACAAGTTATGGTTGGAAGGTGACTCTAAAAACATTATTAATTACCTCCTTGGTAAACACCAACCCTCGTGGATGATTAAAAACATCATTTATTCCACTAGGGAGTTGCTTCAGGGGTTTAAAAAATGCCACATTTCTCATGTTTACAGAGAGGCCAATAGGTGTGCTGACTGGGCTGCTAATGAGGCAAAACGAAGCGAGCAAATTATGACCTAGAATTGCAAGGGGGAGCTCCCTTGTGGGGCACATGATATCTTAACTTATGAAAGATTGCATGGTAAGAAAGGCCATATTTGAAATCATTTCCTGAGGTGTTAGGGGTGGTCATGGCAACAAGAGTTGGTTTTGTATGCAGTCAAGAAGGAGGTACAATAATTATTGTAGGATCACTTTGCATGCTTTATGGGTGTTTTTTCCCCTATCGAATAGAAGTATTAGAAATTCCCACAGAATTCTTGTGGTTTCTCACAGTAAGTTTATTGTGAAGAAAGGTATTTGCAGGAATTTACAGTCGATAGATATTAATAACATAATGTGGGGAAATTGCAAGAGAACAGAGGCTACCATTATTGATAAATGGAGGAGCTGTCTGCAAGTCTAGGTGTCACTTCAAGCTTCCAATATGACTGATTTCATGGAGCGAATGCAGGAGAAACGACCCAAAATTATGAGAATTATAAAGAAGGGCTAGAATAAAGGCACATTAACTATATGCAATAGGAAGGTCAAGGTGAATGAAACTAAGATCTCTGAGGCAATGGGTCTTCCGATAGATGGCATCAAGTTCTATATGGACAGGAAGATTTCAGACACCGTCGTGAAGAAATTTCTAAAGGATGAGGAGGAGAAAGCTAGATTGGTGAAAGGCAGCCATACCTACTACTTGCCAAAGGTAATTAAGTTAATTTGGCGAAGGGTTTTACTTGCTATTATGGAATTTATCACTCTTTATGGTATATATACTAGGGTTTACAGCTACCATTTTGTCATTCTTAACTACTTTCAGTATAAAGATAAAATTTTCATTCCATACTATCTTTTTTGTGCTCTAAATGCTGGGATCAAGGATGCAATATCCAACCCCAATGCCAACCCAACAATGCATGAAGGTTTGATGGTGATTCGATATAATCACATCCAAAAAACTACCATCCATTTGAATATAACTGAGGTTTCTAAGTCAAAAGAAGATCTTGATGACTCTGATGATGAGGAAGGTGAAGGCTATGACACGGAAGCTGAGGTAAAGGATGACCCCCAAATTGTTGGGTCGAGCAGGAAAAAAAATAAAAACAGAGCATGGGCAACAAATTAAAGGGTCGGCCAAAAGGAAGGAGAGAGGGGAGGATGAGGATAGCTGGTATGATGAGGATAATGAGACTGATAACGACATGGATATTGAAAGCGAGGAGGTCCAAATCCTCTTGATCTAGAAGAATAAAAGGAAGACTCCTAAAATTAAGGATGTGGGAACCAAGAATTGGTCACCTCTCATGACTGACTCTAAGGATAAGGGCCTGATGGGGGAGGAAACGACCATAAAAGAAGCTCAGAGCTTTGGTGGTAGGGAGGTGGGACTTGAGGTGAATCTTGAGCCTGTTGGTGACAAGGCCTAGGAATATCATCACCTTTATATTGACCTCTGCATCAATAATGACATAGATAGCTTCAAAAAGGTGCTCCTCTAGATGCAAAAGGAAATTACTAGCATTAAAACCAAGCAAGCCTAGGAAGCAGGGAAAATTGAGACTTTAGAAGCATTAGGCTCAGTTAAATTCAACTCCCTCCCAGATTGTCTCAGTGAGCTCACCAAAGCTATTAGTAATGCAGAGGAGATCATCAATGCTAATCAGAATAGCTTTCTTATCTTGGAGAACAGAGCAAGGGCCACTGAAAAAAGACTTGAAGGAGTTGAGAACACACTCAAAAAGATTGGTGAGAAAAGTCATAAGATATTTAAGGCCGGCTCGGCTAGTATGAAGGCTCTTATCAGTAATCTTGAGAATGACCATGGGGATAAGGCTTTAGCGAGCATCATTAAAGTGAAGGAAGATACCCATGAGGATAAGGAGACTGGGCTTGGGAGAAGAACACGTGTGAGCACCAGAAAGATGCAAAGCCAAAGGAAAGAAATTGAGGAAATCAAGTGGGCGACTGATAATATGGAACAACTGGAGCTAGAAATAGATGAGATGCTTCGGAACTTAACCTAAATTTGGGCTCTCTCTGTCGGTCATTTTTTTTTTGTTAGTTGTCTCTAGTTTGCTGGCATTTTTTCTTGTCAGCTATCATTTTCTTAAGTGTTGTCTTTTGCATGTTGTTGTGCTTTAATGTATATCTTTTGATCTTTTGGTTGTAATGGGTTTTAGGGGCCCATCAAAACCTGTTTTCCCTTATTCAAAAGCAATGAGATAAAAAAATAAAATATAACTATTTACTTTGATTGATTTAATTTATAATTTGTTTAAATTTAATTTTTACCCCACCATGTGTTTTAATTAGAAATGATTTTTAGTTTTCTAAATGACAAATATATTACTTTAACCATCAAAAATATTTAATTAATTAACCAAATTATTTATAGAAAATAAAATTTAAAAAACCCATAAGTTTTAAGAGATAGATAATTTTTTTAATGTAATTTTATTGAAAAATAGAATTAAAAATAATTTATATAAAAATTAAAAAATGGCACATGACTATATATGAGGATGAGAATTTTTTGCTCCTTCCAAGGATCATTTTCTTCATAAATCATTGAAGTATCAATGAAGGATGACATTCTTGAACTATTTGAGTAGGTACCATTGTTTTTTAGAAGATAACATATACTTGTGTGTGACAAGAGGAAGAAGAATATTATCACAAAGATGTACTCAATTAGTCTTCCAAGATTTTATACTCTTCATATAAAAGATAATGTAGTTTTTGAGTATGATTATGGGTTTAATTTGGATCCTATTTGTGCTTAAAAATATTTGAACATGGAAGAAATTTAATTCTTGCTCAGATGGGTACACTTTTGCTTGACGAGGATGATCATGTACATGTAGAATCTAATTATTACAACATTGCACAATATAGTTAAAAAAATGTAAAGCATAAGTTTGAAGATGAACACTTAATATTTTACATCCAATATTGTTGTCAAATATGGTTAAAGACTATTTTATGAAGTGCAATGAAGTTAAGTAAAAAAGTGTCTATTTACCATAGTTGTATAAACTATATCTAAGCATTGTTCTTTAAAAACATCTATCATTTTCCATATTCACCTATCAATTTTATTTTTGTAAGTCACTTATCATTTTTTTGTTGCATGTGACAACAATTCAAATCATATGAGGTTGGTCAAGGACAAAGTTGCAGGAAGAGAGGGTGTGGAGGAAGCAATAAAGAAAGAAGTGATGTATCCAATTCTACTGGTTGGTGTCTCTCAAACAAGGACCAACCGACCAAGAACCAAGGAGGAAATCAAAAGCTAGTTGTGAGAGACCTTGAGCAGAATCTTGATTGTAAATTTTCTTCCATAGAAATTTTGTATTGTTGATTTTGCCAGCAAAGCAGCACAAGATGAAGTTATTCCAAGGACTCCCTAGAAGCTTGAAGGTAGTTTGTGTTTGTGCAAAAGTGGTCCCCTAGTTTCAATATGAATGACCCAAATCCAATTGAGAGACATATATGGATCTAGTTGTATAATATCCCCTTTGAATATTCAAAGTAGTTTTCTCCATCATATCCAAGATGGTATGGGGAATGTGTTGGATCTGGATATGGGAGATGGAGATTTGGTTTTCATTACTAGGATCTTTTTAATATTCATCAAATTAATTCCTAATCTAATTTGTCTTTGAACTTCAATAGGGGACTAGCATCTGGAGGTGAAGATTGAGGATCCTGAGATGTTTTATCTTAGATGTCATAAAAGGAAATTCGATGTTTTCTCTTGTAGGAATTTTCCTTCATGGAGATGGCAAGTTAGAAGAGATGGTGCAGATAAAGGTGTGTCACCAACCCATTCTAATCCCAAATATTCTTCTAATGAAGATCAACCAATGGTGGGGGGCTTGCCGAACTTTGATCCAATTGTAGGGGATGGCTTAGAATGACATATCAACTAATAAGGAGAATAAGGATCACATTCCTACTTCAAGAGACATTGGATTAGAGAACAAAATGGAAAAAGGGATGATCAAGGAAGAAAACTCCAAGAAGGGCTCAGATGATGTTCTTTGGTTGGAGGATGCACTCAAGGAGCAAGATGAAATTAGATTTTTAGAGCCAAGGACTATCAATCAAGAAGCTACTGAAAATATTAAGGAAGTGGAAAGAAAGGCCAAAGGAAGGAAAACCAACAAATCGAAGAATGAAGAAGTGGCCACTGAGAAAGGACTTCCTAATTCATCAAGGAATATATAGTAAAATCTAAGGGGACAAATATTCCCCTTAAAGGGAAATGAAGGGCATCTCCTAGAATGTTAGGGGACTTCCTAGAACGAATGTTAGGACTACCAATGTGAGATAAGAAAGAAAAATTTGGAAAAATGTGGCCATCTAACCAAAGAGATACTTATATTTTCCACAAGTTCCAATCGAGTCCTCCTAGGTGGCTTTGTAGAGGAATGCTAATAGAAACAATAAAACAAGCATTTCTAGTATATCAATGTATCTCATGACAAGTCTAGGCATGGCAGGCCGTAGAATCAAATGGAGAAGCTAAGAACATAGCAGAATGAATGGAAGGAACCCATAGAATAGAGTAAGGCATTTTTAATCTCTTCCAAACCCTAAAGATAACATGGGATCACATAAGAACTTGTGGGTTCTTTGCAAAGTGGAGTGGATCAGGTAATCCTACGAAAGTAATAATCAACTAGTGGATGGATAGCTTCGGAGGGCAGGTAAGTGCTAAATTAATTTCCCAAGATGTTTTTCTCATCAAATGTTTGTATAGATTCTTGAAACAAAGAAATGCTATTAAAAAAAAACTTTTTTCTTTTAGGATTTATGCTTTTATTTAATCGACTAGGAGTCAAATTTTGATCCCAAAAAGAACACAATTAGGAGAATATTGCAATGGGTTAGATGAGTAGGACTAACCACCAAATATTGGAATCTTGATTCCCTTTGCAAGATCAAGGAATATTTAGATTCTTTCATTAGTATGGAAGAAACAAAATTCTTTGGTGAACCCGAGAAAAAGTGAAAATCCTAGTGTACATGGATCAAGATCTTTGATACCTAGATAGCCTAGAAATCATAATAGAGAAAGGAAAATGGTTTCAAAGAGTGGAAGTTGACATGAATCCAAAGGGTGGAAAATTTATTCTAGGGAAAGGATTTGAAACTAGCCACTCCTCCATAGTGGAGGGATGAAGGGATACCCCCTCTCTATTAGAAAACCCTCACAAAGTCATAGAAATGTTGAATATGAATAAAATTAAGGATACAAAGGGTAAAACCCCATTTATGGAGAAAGTAGGATAGGGTAGCATAAAGAAAAGAAATACTTTACACACCCTTCTACTTGAGATCATAGAACCCCAACCAATGAAAACCCCAGCCAAGACCAATGCAGTCTTGAGGCTCAGTGATATGAGACACCAAAAGAAAAACACAATGCATTCAAGGAGGCAATTCAAATAAGTTAAAGAAGAGACAAGAAAAATAAATTATCTCTCTGTTAGTGAAAACTTCAACTTTGAAAAGGGATATGAGCATGCAATTAAGGTAGATTGCTTCAAACTACTCTCCCTTGACAATAAGTAAAGGGGCAAGAGAGGGCACGGAACAATTAATAACAAGTAATATAACAAAATACAAAGGCTAATTTCTAGAAGGTGATATTATAGAAGAGTATTTTGTAATTGAGCAAGAAAACATCAAAGGATTTAGAATTACAAGCATAACCACCCCCAAATGCCTGAAGATCATGGAGAAGTTGAGAATGACACAAACAAGGAAGATAGTTTGTAGAATAATCAACACCTAAACCTAGTGGTGACAGAAATACCCCAATCAAGAAGGCCTCTAGAAATGGAGTTGGTGGAAGAAGATAAGGTTTCCTCTCTGGAAATGGAAGTTGTCTATGACCTACTAGGTCTAACGGAGTTTTAGGAGAAATAGATAGAATCAAATTAGGTGCTAAATGAGAAACACCAATTGAAGAAACAAGATGATTTGCATGAATTAATAGGAATTGAAGAAGTAGAGGTTGTAGAGAAAGATCTTCTCTTTGATAGAATTCAAAACACAAATCTAGGTAAGGAATGGAGGCAAGGCCTAGGGATCGGCCAAAACATGTCAAATAAAACTAAACCATATTGTTGGATGCTAATAGGAAAGAGATAGGGGAGAAAATCATCCGTTGAACTTAGATCAAAAGATGGAGAAGCTAATGACTAGATCAAAGTCACAACACTATTGGAAGCTAGGAAGGGAGTCCCCCTTCCCAAGGGGCCATGATGCTCCTTACATGGAATGTTAGGGGCTTGAATGCCCCTAAACAATGCTTGATAAAGCATAGGGTGCCTATTGTCAACACAAAATGTTTTCTTTTGCAAGAGACCAAATTAACCAAAGATAAGATGGATCCTTTAACAAGAAAGGTTGGCTACTAGAAAGTGGAAGTAGTGCAATCAAATGGAGCCTCTAGGGGATTGGTTCTCATGTGGAATTCGGGTTTGGTATCCTTTGAAAAGATTGCAGAATGGAAGAACTAGGTTAGTGGAGTGGTTAGAAGTATATATGAAAATATATGCTTCATGTTAAACAATGTTTATGACCTAATACCCTATCCCAAAAAGAGAGAATTATGGAGGAAACTAGATGGCTTCCTCAGGAACAACCTGCTCCCACACATAGTCACTAGAGGGGATTTCAATGTCATCTTGCATCTCCAAGACAAAAGGGATGAAATACATAGAATGGATCAATCACAAATTGATTTTTGAGATTGGGTGGAGACAAACAATCTGCTAAAATTGAATCATATAATGGTTTATTCACATGGAACAACAAGAGACTAGAGTTTAGCCATATTGGAAAAAAACTAGATAGGTTCTTTTTAGGAATCTATCCCCCTCCCCCTTTAGGTTGAAGACATATATCCTTTCATGCTTTGGCTCAAACAATTATCCAATTCAACTGATGGTAATCGGGGATAATAAGTCTTTGGAATTCCCATTTAAGTTCGAGAATATGTGAATGAAGGATGGGAACTTCTTTGAACTCATTGTTAGTTGATTCAAGTTGAAATGGTTCATAAGGTCAAAAATGTTCTAATTTGTACAAAAATTGAAATCAATAAAGCATAATCTTTTGCAATGGAAGAAGGAGCATTTTAATAACATTTTTGTCACTAAGAAGGATTCAAAAGAGGAGATGACACAATTTCATGATGGGATTGTCAAGAAAGGGATGAATTTGGTGAGATTTATAAAAAAGGAAGATTTTCTAAGAGATTAAAAAAACATTCTGGTGAAGGAAGAGACCTTTTGGTGCTAGAAGTCAAGAGAGACTTGGATGCCCAAAGGGGATAAGACTTCTAAATTATTCCATAATGTAACTAAGTAGATGAGGGACAAATGAATGAAATTGTCAAGCTAGAAAAAGATAATGGTTCATTCATTGAGAACTCAGAGGAAATTGCCAAGGATTCATTCACTTACTTCCACAATGTGTTAAACAACTGGGAGGGCTTAAATTGGGAAAAATAGGAGCTCCTAAACCATATTCCAATCATTATCATAGAAACCCAAAATAATTTTCTAAAGTAGATATTTAGTCAAGCTGAGATAGAGGATTCCCTTAAGCAACTTCTTGCTGGCAAAGCACGAAGGTTGGATGGGTTCCCAGCATGATTTTTTTAAAAATGTTGGTAGACTCTTAGAGATGACCTTGTGGAAGCTCTAGAATCTTCTAGAAACTTTGGTAGGTTTCTAAAAGAGATTAACAATACCTTCATCACTCTAATTCAAAAGAAGGAGAAGGCATCAAGCTTGGATGCATTTGAGCCTATCTCTTTATGCAAAAACATCTATAGGATTATGGTCAAAGTGATGTCAAACAAACTAAAGAAAATCCATTTAAGAATTATTTCAAAGGAGAAGATTATATTTGTCCTAGGTAGGTTCATCCTTGTTGGAGTCATCATTGCCCAGGAAGTGATATATTTAATGTAACATAATAAATACCCTAGCATGTTTATCAAACTAGACATAAAAGAGGCATATGGAAAAGTGGACTGGAAATTCCTCTACAAAACCCTTAGGCCTATGGCTTCTATAAACAATAAATTAACTAGGTCTTTTATTGCTTCTATAAACAATAATATACTTGGGCAATATGTTGTTGCCTCTGGACAAGTGATTAGTTATGAGAAATTAGAGGTGTTGTTCTTCTCACTGGAGAAAGAAAGGAAGTTGATATTCTAAGAACGTTAGGTTTTAAGAAAGAGAAATTGACATGTATCTCCATAGGTCTACCCCTTGATAAAGGTATCATAAATTATAGACTATGTGGTGCACTTGGTGAAAAAATGGATAGAGGACTCTCCTCTTGGAAAAGAAGATGACTCTTCTGAGATGGACGAATTGTTATGCTTAGGGAAATCATCTCTACACTACCAATATACGTGTTGTCCTACCTCTCTCTCTATGTCAAGGCAAATCCTAAAATGGTGTAAAAGTTGAGGAAATTCCATTTGCAAGGCCTTGGAGAAAAAAAGAAGATATAGATGATCAATTGGGATAAAATATGCATATGAAAGGACTTTGGTGGGGTTGGGATGAGGAACCAACTATGGCAGAACAAAGGAACTCTATGTCAAACTAGTTTGGAGGATGTATAAGGAACCCCACTTGAAATAGGTCAAGATCATTCAAAAGAGATATCTAGATAATGAAGATCAAACTAGAATTTTCAAAACCTCCAACCCCCACCCAAAGGGTCATGAGTATGGAATTTCATGCTAAACTACAAGGAAGTTATAACTAAGAATCTCTCATGGGACATTCTAGATGGGACACTTGCATTATTTTGGGAAGACTCATGGGGTAGATACCAAGCTATTGACAAGTTAATGATATAGAAAGAATGAAGAACCTCCTCATTCAATAGTGGGATGTGGTGGTAAGAAACTATGTGGTCATAAATGATGACAATCCTTCCAATGGCTCATCCTAGAGAAGTTTTAGGGGTATGCCACTATCGAAAGAAGATATCAATCAAATTATGTTCATTCTTAACGGTCGGTCACTGGTTTGTAAGAATGGTCAAGAAAATTTTGTTTGGGTGGCTTTTAAGAGTGGACAATATATTGTGAAAGATGTTTATAATTCTATTGTAGTGTCATAAAATTGTGACCCTAGAAATTTCCGGTTGCATTAGGGTCCTCGCGCATGCAAGATCGAATCTTCTAGCCTAATTAGAGACTGGAGATTGTTCAACCCTCAAGATCTACTTCTTCCTTGGCCTTTGCATCACCTCGTCTACAATTTTCTTCAGAGAAAGGGGTAGGACAGGGGTGTGGCACCCCTGCCCCTACCCTATTTTAGGGCGGGACCTTTCCTATAGCATGCATTGTAGGTTGTGTAGTGAATGGGAAAACTACCCCGATGTCGGCCTATGACAAAAATCAAATTTAGTAAAATGTATTTAAGGGGCACTTGTCCTCTCATTTGCATAAGTTTGATAAGGTGGAATTTTAATAAGGTCAAGTTGCATAAGTGATCGATCATTCAAGAGCATTCAAGGATTCTTTTCCAGCATTGAGCATTCTCAAGTCTCCCTTCAAGGCTAGGTGTTGCATTCAAATCAAGGATACACCCATTGAAGAGGAGATTGATTCCAAGATTCAATTCCACATAAGCATTTCTATCAAAATTTCTATCACAACCTCCCTTGAGGTGATTTACAATTCAGCCTTTCATTTACATTTATTTGCAAGTACTTTCTTTTATTACTTGGTTATTTTCAAAACTCAGGTTTGACCTAAATGCAAACCCCCAATCCCAACCCATTTTCCTCTCTTATCTATGTGTAGGTTGCAGATGTACAACTGTACATTTGGATTTAGGATCCATTTGCAGAGGCAGAAAAACCCTTTTTGTTTCGTAGATTTTTTGGAGGACCATGTACATTCCCACCACGGTGCGGGCAACTTTTCCTCAAATTCGCAAGGCGACTTCGTCTCGACATATTACTGCTAAATCCAAGTGCACAGCTTCATCCCCTATTCTAATCTTAAGCTATAATTAGTTCTTTGTCACTTTTGCACTACATAGTTCAATCAATTCCTTTCTATTTCAAATAGGAATAGGGGATTAGCCTATCATTCCCATTTCATTCAATATTCTATCTTCATCTTTGGAGGTTGAATCTAGTGAATTTCTTCTCCTCTTCCAATGTAACTAGGTGAAAAGTGTTTGAAGGGAAATCCATAGTGAAACTCTCATCTCTACTTGGAGGGAAATGGTAGTTTTCCTATTGATCTCTCATTCACATTTCACCACATTACATTTTGGTGAACCCAACATCTTTCATGCTTTCCTTTGAACAAAATTGTATCTTTTTCATTTGCAAGTTTAAATTTTCTGCAAACTTAGTGGTTAAATCATTGAAAACCCTAGTTTTTAAAATTAAAATTGAACCTGTGGGTATGTGCAGGATCATGGTGTGCCAAAAGAGACCCTTAAGTGGCAATGAAATTTCAGAAAATCAGAGTTATGCAACTTGACATGAAAATTTGAATAAGTTGTGAACATTATTTTTAAAATATGTAAGAAGAGAATCTATAAAAGATTGAATGTAGTTTCTAAGCTACTAGTTGTTTTTTGGAGAAAAAAAAATACTATTTGATGAAAATTTCAAATTTCAAATTTCAATGGAGTGGTACTAACATTTTAGGAAAAAGATAAGAAGTGGGTGTATGTCTGACCACCCTAATCACAATCAAATCATAATATTTTTTTAGAATATTTATAATATAATTATTAGACTTGTGTCTGGATGTTACATATATTTTTTAATAATTTTTTATAAAGTAAATAATTATTTATGAATTTTTTACTACAAATTTTCAGAAATTCAAAAAATCCTACGTCTGACCACCTTAACTTGGTCAAAACCTTATGAAATTCATTTTTATTTATTTTCCCTATAGTAGATGAAGCATAGGATGTGACACATGTTTCAGATTTAAAAAATGTTATACCGTTTGAAAGTTATGAGTGTTTTTCAATGTCTATCAATCAGGACTTTTATCAGAATTCAATTGGAAAATAAATAATAATAATTTATTAAAGTCGAAATAAGACAAGCCTTATATTGTTGGAAAGTTGAGAACGTCCTTATAAAACCCTTTTCCTTTTATCATTTTTGGCTATAAAAAAAGTCATCAGCCACCAGTGTAAAGTCTAGAAAATCAAGGAATACTGAGAAACACTTTTTTTCAGTTGAATTTCTAGGCTTGTCACTTCCAAGCCAAATCCCAAAGTAAACCCGAGCCAAAATTTTAAATTTTAAATTTGTACAACAGCAATTGGATATCTGATTTTAATAAGTAAATTCAATAGCTAAATGTGCACATAATTAATCTATTATTTATTAATGATAATATATTAATTTATAAATAAATTAGTATATGATATTAGGGAGAGGGAGAGGGGGGAGTGGGGGGAGATAGAGGTAGAGAGATTAGGGGAGAGGGAGAGATGGAGATTAGAGGAGAGAGAGAAAGAGGGGAATATAGAGATATTAGGGGAGAGAGAGAGAGAGAGAACAAGAGAGAGATTAGGAGAGAGAGGGAGGGGAAGGGAGAGAGAGAGAGGGGGGGGGAAGGGGTCATATTATGTCCTATGACCCCTTAGGACACAATATGAACCCTTAGGTGTCAAATGTTTGTAATCAATGTTGGCACTGCTTTTATATTGTAATAATGGTTCATCTTATCACCTTATGATACCATATGGTGTTGTTAGAGATCATATTATGTCCTAAGGGGTCATGGGATACCATATGACCTCTAAGGACAATATATGACCCCTTATGACACTATATTTGATCCTTATGGGTCCTATGTTGTCGTAAGGGGTCATATTGTGTCCTGAGGGGTCATATTGTGTCATATGACCCCTTTAAGACACCATATGACCCCTTAGGACACAATATAACCCTTTACAACTCTATATGATGTTGTTATGGGTCATATGATCCCTTATGACACCATATGGTGTTGTTAGGGGTGATATGGTGTCCTAAGGGGTCATGGGATACCATATGACCCATAAAGAACACATATGACTCCTTATGACACTGTATTGGGTTGTTATGGGTCCTATGGTGTCGTAAGGGGTCATATTTTGTCCTAAGGGGTCATATTGTGTCATATGACCCCTTCAAGACAACATATGACCTCTTAAGACACAATATGACCCATAACAACCCAATATCGTTTCATAAGAGGCCATATGGTATCCCATGCCCCTTAGGACACCATATGACTCCTAACGACACCATATGGTGTCATAAGGGGTCATATGACCCATAATGACACCGTATAGAGTCATAAAGGGTCATATTGTGTCCTAAGGGGTCATATTGTGTCATATGACCATTTTAAGACACCATATGACCCCTTAGGACACAATATGACCCCTTATGACACCATATTGAGTTGTTATGGGTCCTAAGGGGTCATATGACCCCTCTTCCCTAATCTCTCTGTCTCTGTCTCTGTCTCTGTCTCTCTCTCTCTCTCCCCTAATCTTTCTCTCTCTCCCCCTTTCCCCTAATCTCTCTCTCCCCCTCCCCTAATCTCTCTCCCCCTCCCCGCTCTCTCCCCTAATCTCTCCCCCTCTCACCTGATCTTTCTCTCTCTCCCCCTTTCCCCTAATTTTTGTCTCCCTCTCTTCTAATCTCTCTCTCTCTATCTCCTAATCTCTCTCTCCCTACACCCTCCCCCCTCTCTCCCCTAATATCTCTCTCCCCCCCTCCCCTAACCTCTCTCTCTCTCTCCCCCTACCCCCTCCCCCCTCTCTCCCCTAATCTCTCTTTCTCCCCCTCCCCTAATCTCTCTCTCTCTCTAAAATATGAGTATTGAAATTGGATATCCGATTTCTACCACTACCATTAATGTGGCAAGAGTAAAAAAAAGGTGGCAACAAGAATTATTTTTTGGACCCCAAATTTATGCATTAAAATCGGATATCTGATATCCGATTATATCCAATTTTTGTAGATAAAAAAGAGCCTTGTGGGCCATTTTGTGGATTCCAATGGCCCACATTCTTCACATTCTAGTTTCTGTCGACAATCATGGGTTTTCAGACAGATTGAGACAAATTTGTAGTTTTGAGAGATTCTTAAAGTCAAATCTTATGTTTTCAATCATTTAGGAGCATCTTTGTGGAGGTAAATGGAGAGTAGTAGTCGTCAGAAGTCTAAACACAAAAGAAAGCTTTCAAATGACTAAATTGAAGTGTATAAAGAAAGAGATAGAGAAGGTCATAGGAGGAGAAGACAAGGTATGTTAAATATTGCTAATGTTACTTCAAGTGAAGAGGAAATTGAATTTGAAAATGTTGAACAAGTTATTGAAAATGAAAATGTAGATTTTGAAAGTGAAAATGTTGAACATGTTGAAAATTTTGAAAGTGATAATGAAAATATTCAACATGACGTGAGAATGGAAAGTGAAAATTTGGGAGTTGACAATGAAGGTGTCCATAATTTTTGTGTAAATATGAATTTTTTTTACATTGGAGGTGAAAATGTAGAAAATTTTGACATAGTTGGTGAACATGTGGAAAATTTTGACATGGGAGGTGAACATGTGGAAAAATTTGACATTGAAGGTGGAATTGCTCAACCAAGTGAACAATATGTAACACCTAATTGTTACTACTTATCAAGTTACCATTAGTTTTATGTTCAAAGTTATTCTATATACTCTACTTGGTTACTACTACCAAAATATTCAGTCGGTATGCACAGTCTAGTCGGTTATAGAAGAAAGTAGTCTCAGAGCGTAATATACACCGAGTTGTCTACCGAGTATCATTCCATGTCTACCAAGCAGAAAAGATGACACACCGAGTTGATATACACTGAGTGAAACATGTTACTAAATTCATTGAACTTGGACATATATATGAAAACATGTTACAAGATCGAGGCACATCTAACCGTTATCACATTGGAAATTGCACTTAAAGATTGTGTATGATTTTGAGGTCATCTAACCAATGAAATATTTTGTATGGTTACTCATTCGATAAAATATATTTGTAAGATCGAAGCAATGAATGGATCACCAACATAAGAGATCTATTTATACAACATGGATTAAGATTAGACATATACATGTAGCATGACAGAAAGGAAGATATAGAAATATATGAAGCAAGACATGTAAAAGCACTAAGTGTTATGACTGTTACAAAGACACAGAGGTCACCGAGAAGGATTTTAGAGAATAGTCAAAGAATAGAGTAAATAGAAGGGTTTACCGAGTTACTATATGGGTTGCCGAGGTATGCTATAAGCAAGGTAATCTTATTCTGAGCACATAGAATTTGTTATAACATTCCAGATGTAAAGTTGCAAATATTTGTAATGATTTTATTGTAATATTTTGAAGTTGTAAGAGAAACCTTTAACAGGGTAAAAAACTCTAATCAAGTCTATAAATTGTAAAGCCTCTAACCAGGTGTAGCATTTAGAATAAGTGTTGTAAAATCCTTCAGCAATGTAGATCTAATAGATCTTGATACTCCTAATAGGGTAAGCTATCAGAAATAGCTAAACATGTAGCTCTAACTGAGCAACCTTTATTATTGTAGTAGTGAAGTTGTGGGTGCCATCCCCACCGCAGTTTTTCTCTCTAACCAAGAGTTTATGCGTAACCAAAATATATGTGTTATGGAGTGAATCATGTATGATTGTTACTTATTTGTTTTAGCTTTATATTATGTTACTGCACTATTCAGTTTATGCATAACAGTAAAGTTATTGTTGAAGAAATTTTTTGAAGTACTGATTCACCCCTCCCCTCTCAGTACATTAGCTTTCCATATTGGGCCTAACAATTGGTATCGGAGCTTCAATCTTGGAAAAGGGTTTAACTGCCTAAAGAGAAAGATCTTATCAATGGAAGGTTATAAACAATCTTGGAGGATTGTGTATCTGCAAGAAGAGCTGGATCATGCTAGTCAAGTGATTGGAGACATGCAAAGGCAAATGTAAAAATCTCTGAAAGTGAGAAGAAGATTATCTTATGATTTGCAGGACTCTCAAGAGTTAGTGGAACAAATTGAGACATCATCTGAGAACAGTATGTCTGAAGAGACTGAAGAATTGATTGGAGTATTGAAAGAACAGAACAAAGCATTGGCTGGTCAACTAAAAGCAATGAAAAGAGAACATGAACATTTCAGCACACAGATGACTAAAAATCTTGATGCATTGAGGACATCCGAGGATAAAGTAAGAGATCTAGGAAGAGAGAAACAACAACTTGAAGTCTTAGTATCTGATAAGGATGATGAAATCACAAGGATGATTGGAATTCAACAAAACCTGTTAGATCAACTAGGTTATGCACATCATGAAGCAAATCTGAAAGATGATGAGAATCAAGCATTGAAACTTGAAGTATCAAGGTTGACCAATGAACTTGAAATAGAGAAGAAATCCAAGGAAACACTAAAGAAGAGTTATGGAGCATCAAAGATGTTGGATGAGCAACTGAATACAAGAAGACCCAATAAAGATGTAGGACTCAGTTACAAAGGAAAAGACTCTACTGAGAAGGGAATTCATACTACCGAGAGAGGAGAATCATCAAAGCAAGCTTAAATCAAGAAGAACATCAAAAGAAAGAAGCCGATTTGCAACTACTGTGGAAATCAAGGTCATACTGCCAACATGTGCCAAATCAGAAAAGGTAAGCAACCGAATGTCACTAAGTCGAATGGTTATTGTTACAATTGCAATAAATATGGTCACACATCTAATCAATGTAGGACAAAGTTTGTTAACAATTATCAGAAGGCAAAATTCAAAGGGTTTTGTAAAAACTGCAATAGATATGGACATAGTACTAAGAAGTGTTGGTTTAAGCAAAAGAACTATATGTGGTCTACACATCGAGCAAATGCTAGAGGTTACCGAACTCACACAAATCCTTACCGATAGTATTCTGTAATACCATGGGATTACAATACAAGGTTATGGTGTGAATGTTGTGGAAGATATGGACATATAAGCGCCAACTGCTTTATAAGGTTTAGGATGAACAACCGAAGATCATGGAGAAATCCTGGTATGGCATGTTTTCATTGTCATAAAGTTGGACACTTGGCTGGAGATTACAAAGATCAACCTAGAAAAGACACTAAGGAAATAAAAGACAAATTAAAGATGATTTGGAAAAAGAAGGAAATTGTGTCAAATGAAGAAAGCACCTTACCTACCGAGTTAGGTGCACCTATTCCAAATTAATCAGTAAAGGTATGAAGGGACTGCATTCTCTCGAGGTTAAATCTTAACAGTTCCTATTTTATTATGTACTTAATTCAAAATATGCATAGTTAAAGATGTAGTAGTAAGTTTGAAATTATATCAAAGTCTTTTGGAGCACTATACAAGAAACCTATCAAGTCGTTAAATGAAGGAAGTTTGGTTACTCGGTTAAAGTGCAAAAGGAAAGAAATTTTAGCGGAACCGAGTGCATTTAATGTTTTTTTGACCTAACCTACATAGAGCCCGATAAGGTATATTATGTACTTAAAGAATTTTTCATGGTCATTTTTACTTACCAAGTTTTTGAGAGAGTAGAGCAAAGCGATTCAAAGGCGATCAAACCTCCTACAAAGAAAATTCAAGGTAGTTACATCAATCTCAATGCATTGTTAAGTTGGTTTACCGATCTTATCAAGTTGCTATTATTTGCTAAGTGTGAAGCGTCTGCCATTTGAAAATCCTGAAACCCTAAGGATCTTTTGTTAGTTTTTATCTAAAATCTACAAATGGCACCTAAGATCCAAGATCCCATCATTGTCAAGAATGTTGAGAAGCCCTCACTAAAATACTCTTTGACTCCCAAAGTTGCATCTAAACCAGATGATAAAACCACATTTTCACTCATCCCGGATAGAGTGTTATTAGTCAAGGATGTGAGATTCTTCACCAAATGTCATGTTGAAGAACTCGATCATGTTGAAATCAAAGACACCTATGATGAATTATGCACAGATGGTAAATTGAATAGCAAGTATGAGCACATTAAGATCAAGGGATTAACTGAAGCCCTAACCTATCCCCGTGTGTTCAAACCCCAGTGGGTCAAGTTTGTTCTGAGCAGAGTTCATGATGATTTCATGTGGTTAGAAGAGCAACCGTTTAAAATTACCAAGGAAATCATTCATCTAATTATCGGTTACCCTATTTATGATCATGCCCCACCTCAAAAATGATATCACAGAAGCAATTGAGCACGGGATTGAAATTGAACAGTGTCACCGATACAGAACTAAAATTTTCCATTAGGGTAATAGGCTACTATTTCTTCCAATCTGCAAGGGAAAATAGTGTACCTTGTGCAGCAGTAGACCTAGCATACAAAATTGTGAAAACGGGAATGAAAATTGATCTTTGTGAAGTGTTGCTAAAACACCTATTTGAGAATCTGAACACCATCAGGAAGCTGAAGAAGATCAACTCAGCTAATACACTAAAGTTTGGATCACTACCTATATACATGTTTTTCTATTTTGAAAAATTCTTTCCATCAGTCGGTAAAGGTGTTTGGGAACTACACCGACCAATCACCCATCAGATTAATGACTTAATCAAGAAGTTAGGTGATAATTTAAATGATATTATGGATGATTACTTCAGCAAATTTTAAGAGAAAATGCATAACAGGTACCAGATTCCACCCCAACTAGTGGAGAAATACAAAAATGATATATGTTTTGAAGTAGACACTGATTATTGTTATGTGAATTTGTTGAACCAAGAACTCAATCTTTGTCACCTATGGGTTACGAGATCAATTTTGACATCACACAACAACAAATTGATGCATTTCTTACATTGCCAAGACATGCTACTGCGTTGAGGTATGGAACCTATGAAGAAGTGAAGGAAAAAGTAAAGATGAGCATTGTAGTACCCAAAGCTACAAGAAAGGCAACAAAGATGATAAAGGCATTATCAGAGAAATTTAGAGAAGACTCTTCCTCCACACCTATCAAAGGCACTTTAGCCATTACCGAAGAGGAATCTAAAGCCCAAGAGGCAGCTATAACATTGAGCACCGAATTGCCTAAGGGAAAAGTGTTGAAAAGAAAGAAACATGACACATCAAAGGCCTCACCGACTCCACTAGCAAAGTGACCTAACACTAGAGCATCTGCAACTTCACCAAGTAAGAAAGCAAAGATTGTTACTGTTCCTAAGGTAACAAAAACTTACAAGAAAACTACTCAGAGACTCATTTTGGTAAAAGAGTCTAGTGACACCAAATCTGAGGATGCTAGCAAATTTTAGATTGTCAAGAGCAAAAAGGTAAATGTACATAGTGTTGAAAATTTATGTGCTAATCTGAAAGAATATGGCAGATTTGGAGGATTCAAATATGTCAAGTATGAAACCAAAAATAATGATGAAAAGAGACAAATTGAAGAAGCTGTCACCTGCACACTTCTAAAATTCCGGTTGGCTCCATTGGAACTATCTAAGTCACTTCAAAATGAATTATATTTACATATTGATAATAGGTGGAAGTATGCAATGGACTCAGAGAAACAGATCAGAGAAATAAGTTTGGTACATCTCTTTCCTAACATGTCAGTAGCTGAAATAAAGGTACATCTGACAACCTACAACTCAAAGTTTCTCGTCAAACAAAGAGCCTTAAAATTGATGAATGGGCTATATATTGAAGTAGAAAATGAGACAAAAGCACAATGGTAGGAAATCTTTAAAATCAAGGATGCTGGTGAGAAAGCTATAGTTGAAATTGTTGATGTCACCGAGCAAGATCCTGATGATACCGAGCAAGACCCTACTAACACCATTCAAATCGATGAAGATATCATGGATACAGAGGCACCGAAACAGGAAATGATAGAAGGCAATGCATATGCAGAACTTGTATCCAGTGAATCAATCTTGGAACAAGTTCAGCCTTATCCACTGGTCAATCAACCTATCTCAACTGAAACCCCTCAGGATATAGATAAAGGCACCAAAGGTCACAAGTCTACAATAGGAGAAGGTACTACTCAAGAATAGACGTCTCAAGCACCTTCTAGCACTGAAAATGTTGAAATTGAGACAGCTAGTACCGAGACACCAAAGGACTCTACAGAGGCTAAAGAAACCGACCAAAGTGTTGCCTCTACTGAGCAACCTACCAAGGGTCATCAAGCCTCACAAGCCATTGTCTTAGTTCAATTGGTGAAAGGTAAAGAAAAGAAGATGAAAAAGCATAGTTTTAAAGTTGATTTGTCAAAACCAATAGTGTTGCCCAATGTTGATATATCAAAATTAAAGGGGCAAGCACTCATTGATTTTGGTGAACTATGCAAAGCAAAGGCCAAACAAGAGAATCAAATGGCGATTCAAAAGAAAAATAAAGTACTTCAGAAGGTGAAAGCATTCTTAATAGATATGCTACCTAAAGCTATAGTGTCAATAGATGTAGCCATCCACATTCAACTAGATGAACTCCTAACAAAGATAGAGACATCTGGAGTAGATGCATTGAAATATTTGAGAAAGCTAAAAGACAAAGAGCTCACTGCAAAAATGATAGAAGAGGTACAGAAAGCTATAGCTATTGGCAAAGTTAAACTTGTCAAATTTATTGCTGAGTTGACTCCTCAACTCAAGCACATTCTTTATTTATTTCAGAAACTCTGTACATTTTCTTTATTCATTAAAGACATCAAAAATAAAATGGAAGCAATTGAGAAAGAGATCACCGATCTCTCAAATAAGTTGACCAAAGAGCCCAATTCAGTTCAGAATTCCTATACAAAGCTACAATAGCTCATGGCTCAACAATTGGACCTAAGAAATGAAGAACACAAGATCAGGATGGACATCATGATACTTCAGACATTATTCCTTCCTCATCTTTCATTCGTCCAAGAACATATCAACCGAGCCACCTCCTTATCTACTACACAAGAGGGAAGCACTCTAGATGGCTTAATATCATTATTGGCTAATATTCAAGCCCAAAAATCTTTAATGGATAGTGTAAACAATGCACTCTCTGTCGCTCTCACCAAAGCATGGACAAAGTACAAATCCATTTTTGACCAATTGCCACCACCGAATGGTAATTAAGTTTTGTTGTTTATCAAAAAGGGGGAGTGATACAGTATTAGATGAGTGATATACCGAGCAGAGTAAGCAGAGTACCCAAGAGTAGTGAATAGAACAGTAAGCAAAGCACAAGTGCAACACACAGAACATTGATCACCGAGCATACAAAATCAGAGTTTTGTATAGTATATTGATAAGGGAAGTATATTTGGATTTACTATTTCATTGACTATTGTATATACTGTCAGTATAGTCAAATTTTACAAGTATATAGATTATTGAGTGATAACTTTGAAAGTAGTTTTCATCAAACATCTCAACTAATGTCAAAAGGGGAGATTGTTACTACTTATCAAGTTTCCATTAGTTTTATGTTCAAAGTTATTCTATATACTCTAGTCGGTTACTACTACCGAAGTATTCAATCAGTATGCACAGTCTAGTTAGTTATAGAAGAAAGTAGTCTCAGAGCGTAATATACACCTAGCTGTCTACCGAGTATCATTCCATGTCTACCGAGTAGCAAAGATGACACACCAAGTTGATATACACCGAGTGAAACGTGTTACTAGATTCATTGAACTTGGACATACATATGAAAATGTGTTACAAGATTGAGGCACATCTAACCGTTTTCACATTGGAAATTGCACTTAAAGATTGTGTATGATTTTGAGGTCATCTAACCAATGAAATATTTTGTATGGTTATTCATTCAATAAAATATATTTGTAAGATCGAAGCAATGAATGGATTACCGACATAAGAGATCTATTTATACAACATGGATTAAGATCAGACATATATATGTAGCATGACAGAAAGGAAGATATAGAAATATATGAAGCAAGACATGTGAAAGCACTAAGTGTTATGACGGTTATAGAGACATAGAGGTCACCAAGAAGGATTTCAGAGAATAGTCAAAGAACAGAGAAACCGAAGGGTTTACTGAGTTACTATATGGGTTACCGAGGTATGCTATGAGCAAGGTAATCTTATTCTAAGCACATAGAATCTACTATAACATTCCAGATGTAAAGTTGCAGATATTTGTAATGATTTTATTGTAATATTTTGAAGTTGTAAGAGAAACCTTTAATAGGGTAAAAGACTCTAATCAAGTCTATAAATTGTAAAGCCTCTAACCAGGTGCAACATTTAGAATAAGTGTTGTAAAATCCTTCAGCAAGGTAGATCTAACAAATCTTGATACTCCTAATAGGGTAAGCTATCAGAAATAGCTAAACATGTAGCTCTAACCGAGCAACCTTTATTATTGCAGTAGTGAAGTTGTGGGTGCCATCCCCACCGCAGTTTTTCTCTATAATCAAGAGTTTCTGCGTAACCAAAATATATGTGTTATGGAATGAATCATGTATGATTGTTACTTATTTGTTTTAGCTTTATATTATGTTACTACACTATTCAGTTTATGCATAACAGTAAAGTTATTGTTGAAGAAATGTTTTGAAGTATTGATTCACCCCTCCCCTCTCAGTAAATTAGCTTTCCATATTGGGCCTAACACTAATTACTTCAGAAATGAAGACCCTCTCATGGATGAAAGACAAATTTCAAATCCAAGACCTTCAAGACCCTAAAATTGTTACTTGAAATTGATGATAACATTATTGAGAATCTTGAAGGCAAGAGGTCAACAAGAACCGTTCGATTGTGGGCTACACAATTTTTCGACCAAAATTTTAGCAATAAGACATTGACCGAGAAATGCCAACTTTTTGTTCAATTGCTAAAGATGATAAAGATGAGATCATTGCTAAACAAATTGAATATTAGTATGAACAAGAAGATGGAGATAAATTCTATTATTGCCAAAAATCTATTTGATACTCTCATTTCTATTGGATAGAGTACCAAGGAAAGAGATAAGAGAGCCGCTCGAAGAGTGATTACAACCTCCTTAGTAAGCCATCAATTGAGGAAGGCTCATCAAATGAGACAAACTTTTGTTGATTTGAATATAAATTGTAAAACTTTGGATAGAGCACTTGCACGAAAACAAAGACTCGATGATCCACTTCAACATGATACATGGGCTTTTGGTGGGAGGCTTCCACGTGTTGATAGAAAGTTGACTAACAATGTGAAGGAGGAGATTCAAGAATTTTGGTACTCTAATTCTAGAGTATCACCCAATGTAAAGGATTTTTAAAATTAAGAATCGACAACTGAGACCGCACACTGCATCCCAAACATTTCTTTGAACCAAGCCAAACAATGTTGTACAAATCTTTTAATGAAGTACATCCAACTTTGCAAATATCACAAAGGGCCTTGGAATCTTTGAAGTCATTTTATTATGTACCTCTTAAGATTCGTAATACTTGTTGTTGCAAGTACCATGTGGATTTTTCAATGTACCATGAACTTTTATGCCATATTCGTTCTACGATGCATACTAATGAGATGTTGTAGGAGTGTGGTGCAATGCTATTTCCGAGATCATCAAGAGACTTGAAAGATCTATTTTTTATGCCCTAGAGATGATGGCTACTATTTCTATAGAAATGATTTTTTGAATGAGAAGTGCTCACAATGTGGTGAGTTGTCAAATTTTGTTTCATGTTTTCATGAGGGCAAAAAACATGAGTTTGGAAAGAATTATCTTGAGAAAAAGGATATGAGACTTTGAAATATAATTTGAAGAGTGGAGGTGAAGGTTCTAGATGCGAATTAGTCTCAACAGAAGTGAGCGTTGCTGATTTTATTTTGGATTTTCCTTAAAATCTTTTCTACAAGTATGCAAGGCACACCCATAGGTCTCAGTGGTTGGATCAACAATTCAGGATGTGTAAGAACTCTTTCCTGATTGGCACTATTGTATCAGTGGTTGATTTTGTATAGAACTATACTTTGCAACCACAGAATGAGGTACAGTCTCGGTACTACAATTCAATCTAGATTGCTATTTTTATTCATATTACATATAGACATGCTCCTGATAGTACAAAAGAGGATAGGAAGATAATAAGGGAGTATCATTTTTATATGAGTGATGATAGATCACACTCCTTAGAGTATGTGCAATATTCTTTCGAGAATGCATGTATGTTTTATTGGTTGAATAGAATGCATGTAGAGAGTCGTATACCTCATATTTGGTGTTTTTTGAGGAAGGGCATGGAAAGGGGGAGCATGATGGAGCAGGTACATGTTTGAAGAGAGCTCTAGTTAAGGAGTAATTGAGGATTTCAGGTGCAAATTTCTCTGATGCATGTTCTATTGTTGATTGGTGTAGTTCAGAATTGTCACATGGAGGTACTCTTGATTTGGTAGTGACCAGATTCTTTTGGTTGGTTGAGGAGGGCACAATGGGAGACAAACTAGATTGTCAAACAATTAAAGATTCTTCAAAGATGCATTCATTTCTCAGCTCAGATGCAAGTACATGGACCATTTGGACATGACTGTTGGCTTGTTTTTGTAAGAGTTGTGTTCAGTGTGATTGGGATCAATGCGAGTTGATATGTGGGTTCCATAATATCTAACTCCTTTATCTCAAACAATATCCTTGTCAAATGATGACATGGAAATTTCACTTGAGTATGACCATCTATCAGATCTTGTACAACCAGGACATTTTTTTGTAGTTGTTGCACTGCAAGGGAATTAAGAAAGATCAAAATATTGATTGGCATGATGTGTACAAGGAAAATAGAAGCTAACATAACCAGTGACAGATGATGATGGGTTCACATATCCTACAGGTTCAGTTGTTTTTGGGGGAACTTGGTTACGAACATACATGATTAGAAAAAATTGCATACCTACATTTGAAGACTATGAGAGACACAAAACCATTCTCATGTATTCACACCTTATTATAGCTAAAAATATCAATTTGTTGAAGTATCAAGAAAAACTAAAGACCAAAGACCTATGGATAGTGAGTAATGTTGATCATGAAGCAATACTAGATAGTCTTAAGCAAAGAGATGACCATTCAAACATACTTGAGTAGTAGGTCTTTAATGGTGCCTTATTTTTTTATCATGTATTTCATTTCAAACAATGATCATAAAACCTTAATGTTCAATTTTGTTAAGTGTATATTAAGGATGTGTTCAAAATGTAGGTCTAATGAACATTTTTTTTTACAACATGTTTTTTGCATGCACATAGTGGGTACACTCGATATAATTTCAAGGGACGTATTTTTGCAACATGACTTATTATCATGCATTTGATGAGCATTACAATTTTTTATAATAAACAACACTATTTGATAATTTTTGATGATATAATTATCGCAAAACCTTTATGCTCATGCAGGTCTTTTTGATGATATACAACACTATCACATTATGATTTTTGCATCAACATAGTGGGTTCTCTCGATATAATTCGAAGGGACGTATTTTTATGGTATATAATCCCACCTTTTCATTTATTATCATGCATTTCAGTTGAAGTGATTATCATAAATCCTTTATGTTTATGCATGCATTTTATGTGTAGACTAACAATTCTTAAAAATATAGGTTCATGCTAGATCATTTGTTGTTGACTAGTTTACTCTTGGTGATGGTACATATTCCTTTGTGCATAAACACTAAGTCCCTCACTTTGTCAATGTGATTAAATTTTGTAAACTTTCACACACTATTTCAAGTGAATGTATTGTCATTTACAAATGACAATATCTACCATCATCTTCAACCATGCAGAGAAATGTAGTGAGAGGGCTTTAATCAACATGTGTCTTTCTTCAAATTTATGCTTGTAGACTTTTCAGAGAAACTAGTACGTTTCATAATTATATAATCTTGTATGTCTTAAAAATGTTTCAAATGATCTATTTATAATTGGACAAAATAATTTGTATTAAGTGTTATAATTTGTTTCTTGTAGCACATTCATTTTGCATAAAAAGGTTGCTTATTTTGGTCTTCATTTATATGTAGGCATTGTTGTACGTAAGCTTTTCTCTTAGGACATGAGGATGTCTAATGCAGATGAAGTGGGATGTTGTATTTGTATATGGATGTGAATTGATGTAACTTTGTTATGATGATATACGATGTCCATGAGCAAACTGGTTTAGTTATATTGATGATATATAATATATCTATACATGAGTACTTTGGTGTAGTTGTATTGATAGTGATGAAAAATCATGTTTTCATACTCGTTCATGGTAATTATGTGTATACAATACATGGAAATATTGATGATCATTATGTGTCTACAATGTAATGCTTGTTTATCTATATTTTTTCATTCAATGAGACTGATGGAGCTTTCACCAACTGAAAAAATGTTGCCCTAATAAAACCAAAGGAAAACTTTAAAAACCAAGATAGAATTTTGTAGGCACCCCTCTTGTAGCCCCGTAGGTTCAAATGGATTATTCGCAAGTGCCATAGATTCTGAGTTAGGGCCCATCAAAGTTTGACAATTTTTAGCACTTAGGGTGCTCAAGGGACGACGTCGGTAGGGTATGACCCCGAGTGTTCGACTGAGTGGGGGGGGGGAAATAGGAGCATGCATAGGGTAATAATGCCTAACTAGACATGTCAGAATTGATGGTTCATGATCACGATGAGCAGAACAATAAATTGGCCATGCAACAAAATTTGATTGAATGAGACTAACAATTTTTTCGCCAACTAAAAAAAATGATGCCCTAATAAAACCGTAGGGAAAATTGAAAAACTCCAATAGGATTTTGTAGGGGCCCCTCTCATGGCCCCATAGGTTTAAATAGATTATTCGTAGGTGCTACAGATTTTGAGTTAGGGCCATCAAAGTTTGATAATTTTAGCACTTAGGGTGCTCAAGGGATGACAACGGTAGGGTATGACCCCGAGCGTTTGACCGAGTTGGGGGGGGGGGGGAATAGGAGCATGCATAGGGTAATAATGCCCAACTGGACATGTTAGAACTAACGGTTTGTGATCACGATGAGAAGAATGATAAATTGGCCATGCGACAACATTTGATTGAATGAGATTGACAATTTTTTGCCAACTGAAAAAATGTTGCCCTAATAAAACTATAGGTAAACTTGAAAAATCGAGATAGGATTTTGTAGGTACCCCTTGCATGGCCCCATAGGTTCAAATGGATCATTTGTAGATGCCACAAATTACAAGATAGGCTTTTGTAGGGACCCCTCTCATGGCCCCGTAGGTTCAAATGGATCATTTGTAGGTGTCACAGATTCCAAGTTAGGGCCCGTCAAAGTTTGAAAATTTTTAGCACTTAGGGTGCTCAAGGGACGACATTGGTAGGGTATGACCTTGAGCATTCTACCAAGTCTGGGGGGAAAAATAGTAGCATGCATAGGGTAATAATGCCTAACTAGACATGTTGGAACCAACAGTTCATGATCACGACGAGCAGAATGAGAAATTGGCCATGCGACAACATTTGATTGAATGAGACTAACGATTTTTTCGCCAACTAAAAAAATGATGCCCTAATAAAATCATAGGGAGTCATGAAAAATTGAGATAGGCTTTTGTAGGGACCCCTCTCATGGCCCTATAGGTTTAATCAGATCATTTGCAAGTGCCATGGATTCTGAGTTAGGGCCCATCAAAGTTTGACAATATTTAGCACTTAGGATGCTCAAGGAACAAAGCCGATAGGGTATGACCCCAAGTGTTTGACCGAGTGAGGGGGAAAAAATAGGAGCATTCATAGGGTAAGAATGACTAACTGGACATGTCAAAACTGATGATTCGTGATCACAATGAGCAAAACAATCTTGAGCAATTTTGCCAATATAAGTAACCTATGACTAGACATAACAAATATTGGTCTAGATGACCTTATTACATAAAAATGATTATATTTTACCTTATTTACATTAAGAATCCATCAAAACACTTATCTTCCAAATTTGATCTCATGGAGGCCTGATGAGAAAGGAGGTAATTAAATTTGGTGAAGTTTGCAAAGGCAACCAAATTTAACACTTACGATTTAGATGAAATGAATTATATATAATCTGAAGATTATACAAACAACACTTATGATGAAATGAAATGAATTGTATTGTTTATTAAATAACCATTATTAACCATTGTTAATTATTGGATTGAAGATTAAATTTTTCCATGATAACACTGTCCACACATGAGCAACAATCTATATGATCAAATATCAACTTCTGTATATATGAAAATGTCAAATGATTGCAAGTGTATGTCCACACACAAATATGGCATAAACACCAACTCAAACAAAATGTATGTCTATATACGTGAATGTATATCCATATATAAAATATACATGCCAACTAGACATATAAGAATCCCAAAATTATCTATAACAACCTAAGCTACTAATGGATCATCAAAATTGATCCTCTTCACCGCACTGCTCAGCTCTAAAGGATCCTGCACAAGAAAAACAAACCACGATTAAGATTAGTTATATTATATAACTCACATTCAAAAATTTAACATAAAAATGAACTATAATTGAACTATTCTTGTTTACCTCATCTCCACATTTTCTCTTTGGCTTTGGAGGACTCTTGATGTATGTCTTCAATAGAGGAGGTATGTTTTCAATATTTTCATACACAACCTACATATGTTCACAAACATGACATTGATACAAGTTAGCATATAATTGTCACTGATAATAACAAATTATATCTACTAAACACAAAATAAAATAAACACACATGTACTTAAGGCATCACTTCTTCTTCTTCTTCTTCTTCATCTTCAGGTATAGTGGGTGTAGTCAACAAGGATGTCAAGCCAAAACATTTCTGTACATATACACAACAAATATGTAAAACTATCAATCTATGTCTAGACATGTATAATCATTATAAGTTATTTAAACTATTCATTCAATAATATTTGCATTCAGTTAACTTTCCCTTGTCTCCAAATGCACTACCAGATCCTGAATCACATAGCCCCGCACTCGTGCTACTTGTGCCCTACAAGAGTAAAATAAGATATACATGCAAGTTACTACATAATCTAATTAATACCAATATAAATGATGAGCATGTATGTACAATAAAATAAAAATGACTAGGTGCAATAATATATGTACCATAAAGCTATCAATGCCAAATGAAATAGCCATCAAGGTGCCCTCCTGGATCTGTGTCAACTCCTCTATCATCAACTGTTAAATAGACCATGTAAATAAAAATTAGTACTTAATATTATCTATATTATAAATATTCATTTAAAATATAGAATGAACTATGAAAATACAAATCTTACCACTACATCATCAATGTATGATGAAGGTGCCTCATCTCCTCTAGCATGTGAGGACTCTCCAAGGTATCCTCCAATCCCTGTCATAACATTTGGTGCATCGTGCATCTCATGCACCTCATAATCTGCAGCGTGTACAGGAGGATCAATAGGTTGTCCATTTGGGCCCAAGCATAGGTTCCCACACATGACACAACTATAGGGCACGAAAATGTGTGGAGCCAAGGATGACCTGTCGGTGCCACCAGATGCACTGCTACCATCAAAAGTTGGTTGATCTACTACCCCAGCCTAAGAAACTAAAAGGCTACTCAAAGAGTGAATAGTCGATATGGTCTATGATGCCACCTCATAGATGATATCTGGATGTTGCATTGGAGGTGGGGGATCAATAGGAGGATGGGGGACATATGGGCCTTGGACTACTCTAACTGCCCTAGGTCTATTTTGGGACATACCTAAACCCACACCCTGGAATGGTTGGATGTCAAAGTAGTTCACATATTTTCCTTAAAAAAACTCAACATATAATATTTTGATGAAGTAGAAGGGGACATCAATATTGTTGTTGGGTGGTTTATCAAAAACCATCCACCAACGATCCCAAAAGTTTTTCACAATACCATCATTTGTATACCATTTAATAGAAAGTTTTGTTTTTTTGGGGTCTACGGGTTGACCAGTGCAAGGATTCACAAATAATGTGGTGATAGCAGCTTTGAATATTTCAAGATCCTTGATCTCCTTATAGGACAAGCCATCTACATATTTTTCCCTCATAGAATCTTGCCATAAAAGACGGGCATTGTGCTCCTTAGTGACATTTTTTATACTCTTTATGATGGACGTGAGGGGATAAAACATTGGGTTCAGGCGAGGGATCCTATGATAGACTTCTGCAATCCCCCTTAATTGGTTCAAATTTTGTGCAATTAAATCTTGAATTGAGGGGGGATTTGGCAAAGGAGGGTTTTGTGCAGGAGGGTTTGGTTGTTGCGGTTGTGGTTGATCAATGTTTTCACTGGTATCCCCTATTTTTAACCTAATTGAATGTAAACAATTGAATTTAGTTAACAAATTTGAACAATTTTGTATTTGATTTAAAAAAACCTAGTTTTCATGAAAAAAACATATTTTGAATGAAAAAACAAATAAACATTAAAAAAAATACAAAATTTGAATGAAAATGATGGAAAACAATAAAAATCCTACCTTTCATTGGATTTTTTTGCAAATTTGGGTCACAAAATTAGATATCAGATCCAACTGGATATCGAATTTGATAGAAATCATGTAGCCCGTGGGTGAAAATTAACCTTCGAGCTGTCACAATCCACTTATATTGTCTTAGAAAATCGGATATCCAATAAAATCCAATATCTGATTCAGATATCGGATTTTTATAGTTAAATTATTTTAAAATAACATTATATTATTTAATATAATAATATATTATTATATTATAAAATATAATAATATATTATATATTATGTATTACATATTATATAATATATTATTTATTTTTAAATTTAAAATTACCTATAAAAATCGGATATCTGATTTAATCGGATTTTCCTAAGTGTTTACCATGCCAAGGTGTATTGACACCCAGGCCAAGCAAAAAGTCAACACAAATTTTCGCATTTTTTAGGCGAGTGGAAAAAGCTATTTTTTTGATACTGTCACTTTTTGGCCCCCCATGATCCTGCACTAACCCTTGTGATTTGTAAAATTGCTTGCAGTTATCTTAGATCTGAAAATTGTCTTGTTCAATTTGCAAATCAAATTTACAAAATTAAGTGGTTACTTGTTAAAACCCTAATCTCCAAAAATCATCTTGAACTTGTGCAAAAATTGGATTTTCATTTAAATTTTCAAATTTCTGATTGTTCTCAGACTTGTCTTCATTCCTACAATTCAAATTTTCAATTTCCCCCCCTTTTTCCCAAGATTCAAATTTCAAAATTAAGGGGTTAGGTCATAAAACCCTAATTTTCAAATTTAATTGGATTTTGTGCAAATTTCAAATTAATTTCATTCACATTCAGATTTCTAAACATTTTCCAAGGTGTCTCTATCCATTAGGTTTGACCTTTTTCAAATTTGCAATTCAATTCCTCTTTTTCTTCAAAACTCTAATAGGGTCCTATTTTTACATTTGCGCTTTCATTTCTCCCATCTAAAGATTGTAAAATTCATCATTTTTGGGGGTTAGCTTTGAAATAATTGTAATATTCATCCTTGAAAATTTCAAAAAAAAATTGGTCGGATCATGTGCAATCCTGCCACAATCCTTAGCTTTTTTTCCAAAATTTTGGGAGACTGTTATGACTGTATTTAATAGCCTAAATTCAGAAGATTGGCTGACTTTGTCAATTTTTTATCCCTTTAGAATCGGAAATACCTCCAAAATTCAACATTTCAAATTTCAAGAATTTTTTTTAAATTAAGAGGTTAATTATAGTCTACCCTGATTTTAAATATTCTGATTTTAAAATTAAGTGGTATTCCCTTGGCCCTAACTTTAAAATTCCAGTTTCCTTTCTTTTTTGGAAATTGTGTCATCCTCTTCCCCCAACAAAGTTCAAATTGTGTAATCATTATTTTCTTAAATTTTGCATTAATCAATTTTGTAAGCTTTGTTCCAAAATTCAAAATTTAATTTCCCTCTAGTGCATGAGTTTTACCACTATTATTCCTTCCTATCATATCCCTATTAGATGAAGTATTAGAATTAAGGCTTCCCAAGGTTTAATTACCGAGGAGATGGAGCCTAATTTAGGTGACTTCTTTAATGAGGATCATGGTAATTCTTCTCATCCTAATCATGTCCCTATTCACCCCATTGATGAATCTCATGATGAAGAAGAAGCTTTAACTAGGGTTTCTATATATCAATTTTCCACTTTGGATAATCAATTTGATAACTTTCAACAATGGATGTCCCAAGAATACCCTAATAGTGAAGCTCTTCCATTAATTGAAGGCCTTAAACGCATGATTCAGAGTAATAAGAATGGAATTGATATATTATGTGTCATTGAACATATTGTTGATTCTAATGTAATTCCTATCAAGAGTTGTGTCGAAACCCTAGGTTATTCACAACCTTCAACACAAGTCAATCCTCCTATTCCTTTGACTACTCTTGTGACTAGTATTCCTACTTTTACCTCCAATATCATGGCTACTTCAACTCAAAATTTCATCCCTACAACAATTGGTCATGGGGTAAATCCCTCCTCTTCATTTAATCCTCCATCTTTACCTACGTCTTCCATAAGTATTCCTATTATTCCTCAACCAATAAATGTGACACAAGGGGGCAATTCCTTCAACAACTTTGCTCCTCCTTTAAGTGTCCCGTTTCCTACCCAATCATCACCTATTCCTATTTATCATAATGTCCCACCATCTTATTCTTGGTCCATGCCTTCTTTATATAACATCACACCACCTTCTCAGTCAACAATGTCTAACATCAATTCTTCTACCGAAATGACAATTAACAATCTTGCTCAAACCATGTCTTCCTTAAAACAACAAATTTCTTATGTGAGTCAATCCAAGTTTAGTGTGCCCACCTTTGATGTTGCGATCCCACTTTCTCTTGATATTGTTAAATTTGTGCCACCTAAACATATTGAGATCCCTCAATTGGAACTCTATAATGGAAAAGGTGATCCTCTTACGCATGTCAAAACATTTCAAACTTTATTTACTAATTTTTCTTATGATCAAAGATTGCTTGCAAAATTGTTTACAAGAACACTAAGAGATAAGGCTTTACAATGGTATTGCTATTTGCCTTCTTATTCTATCACTTCCTTTCAACAACTGGCAAATGCTTTTATCCAACAATTTCAAAACAACATTGGTCCTATATCACTTTGACTGATTTAATGTATTGCAAACAAGGTGTTAAAGAAAAAGTGATTGATTTCATTGGTAGATATAAGAATTTGTGTGCTCAAATTTTTTTTCATGTACTTGATAATGATATTCAAAGAATTTTCATTTCTAATTTACAAAAAGATATTAGGGAAAAACTTCTTTTGTTTGAGTTTACTTCCTTTCCGCAGTTGTGCGCTAACACTATACAATTAGCAACTAGTTGTGAGTCAAATGGAGAAATCTACTCCTATGGCTCTGAGTGATAAGGGGGAGAGTGTTCAACAACCGGTTGCAAAGTTCAAACCAACAAAAAGCTCCATCAAGTTCAATGATACAATCAACAACCATAATGTGAATGCTACAACAGGTGTGCCTTCTATTTCTTAATTTTTCCAAAGAGAAAGACAATTTACTTCCTTGAATGAATATCTACATAGTATTATGTCTCAATTGTTGCTCATAAATGTTATCAAACTTCCTCTTATAAAACAAATTGATCCTTATAAACTTGCATCCCCTTATTTTGATAACAATTCCTTTTTTTAATTTCATCGTCAACCTAGTCATGATACCGAGAATTGTTTCATATTGAAGAATAAGATTCAAGACTTGATTGATAATAATACTATATATGTGGCAGGTGTGAATGATAAAGGGAATAAATCAGTAGCTCCTACTAATCAAAATTTTAAGACCTTCATTGATCCCATGCCTTCTCATACCTCTAACGTTATTGAGATTGTGCCTAATTCTTTCTCTTCTGAATAATTCACCTCTATGGCTCCAAACTTCGTTAATATGGTAGAAACATAAGATACGCCTAAGGATCCTCGTATTACATTTGACCCTAGCGAGAGCATTAGAGAACCCGATGGCCCTTTAGACATAGTTGCAAAGGTTAAGGATATCCCTTGTCATGGTGCCCTGATTGATTTCTCTTGCATGGTTAATATCATAACTGAGGAGTATCTTTTCACTTTACGATTGAATAAACCAATATATGATGCTTCTAATGTAGTTGTGAGGTTATTTGATGGCTTCTCTTTTCCTACCATTGGGTCTATCACCCTTCCTATTGAAGTTCATACTAAATCCATAGATGTTGACTTTATTATCATACCCTCTTTTGAGCAATTCCGTGTAAAGCTGGGCTATCTTTGGCTATCTTACATGAAAGCTATTTCTTCTCCAATACACAAGTGTCTGAAATTTCCTCACAATGGAGAAATTATAATCATGAACCATAGCTTATTTTGTCCATCTAAAAGAAGCCCCGATGTTCCTATTGATTTCTTTTGGCTTAAACAATTTCAATCTCTTTCATCAAGGAGTGATTCTCTTTTTCAATCTTATCAAAAATGGAAAAAAAATATGATCTTATCCTTAAGTCAACCTAGATCCCCAACATTTGACATTCCTATTATTCTTCAAGATGAGGTTCTTCCCCTCATGGATAGAACTAATCTCCTTCCTAAGGAAGATCGTCAACCTATTCCTATGGATGTGACTTTACCTTCTCTTAAGGAGAACAACAATATTCTTCCTAAGGTTAGACCTAGATACATCCTCCTCATGATGGACTTGGTCTCCTTCCTACATCTAATATTCCTCCTTTCTATGGTGTAGTTCCACCTCCTTCCTCTTATCAAGGGAAGAGGCTTGCTTCTCCTCTTGTTCAACCAAAAAGACCTCAACCTAAACCTTCAACTATCAAGGAGAGAAACATTCCTACTTTTTCAAGTGTTCCTACTCCATCTTAGCCTTCCACTAAAACTCGACGGAATCATTGTGTGAGAGAATGCTGATGAAGACGTTGTGTTTGAGCTCGTGAGGCTATCCCTCAAAATACTTAATCTCCTCAGACTCTAACAGTCGACATGATTCCTTTTTCTACCAAGCAAGATGTTCAACCTACATCTCCAAATCATAAGTTTCACAAAACATGTGATGGTTTTACTCCTATTTGTGTTCTTGCTCCTCTTTCTCTAAACTTTGATGAAGAAATGGATGAAAATGTTATTCATAATGGCAATACAACTCCTAATGCTTTTGATAGTGAGTATGAGTATGTTGATGTGGACAAGCATTTATCAGATGAGTTTTCACAAACCTTAATCCTAGCTCCTAGAATCAAACAAAATGACTTACAACATGAGCATAGTCCTTGTTTGGATCTTGTGATAGCTCCATCTACCATGCTTGATGTCTCTCCTTTGGCATGTTGCTTGCCTTCCCAAAATAGTGATCAGCAAGATCAATAGGCGGATGTCATGCTAGATTAGCAATATTAGCATTTTAGATTTTCTCTCTCTCTCCTTTCTTTCTCTTTTGTGACCATTCTTCTATGTCTATCCCTGTTCTTCTATTGTTCCCTTAACGTCTACTTGGGGATGATGCAAAGCATTGAGATCTTTTCTTAGTCTCTTTCATGTTAACTCAAAAGACATCCTCTCTTCCCTTTCTTCTAAGGTAGTTTCCTTCTTTGGGAAATGATGATTATTATAAGTAAATATATGTACATGATATACATGAGTTATCATACAGCATACTGACCCCAAGGAAAGCGTCACTACCTCATGTTTTGTGTTCATTATCCTTGGGTTTTATCCTTGATTGGGGGCTAAATCCTTGCAATAATGTTGCCCCTCCCTTCTCTTTCTCTTGGATGTATCATACCTTAAATAAATCGCTCCCGATAAGGTACGTGTGATTGCTTTAATGTTGGGGAATACACTCTACTCATATTTTCCTTCTTGATACTTAGAATTACTTAGTGAACTTTGTTTCACTTTGTAATCTTTGGTATCCTTTCTTTCATGACTCATAGTAAGGGGAACTTTGCTACTTGTAGTCATGGTTCTTTCCTTCTAGATCTTCCCTTTTTACTTTGTCAATCGAATTCATAAGATCCTAAGTCCACTGGGAGCTTGTTGCATCTTGCCTCCTTGACATGGTAAAAGTCATTCAATCTTGTTTCTGTGTACTTTATCGGCAGTATTGGCATATTCTCATACTCTTGCTAAAGTGGGGGCTAAATGTAGTGTGATAAAATTGTGACCCTAGCAATTTTCGACTGCATTAGGGTCCTCATGCATGCGATATTGAATCCTCTAGCCTGATCAGAGACTAGAGACTACTTAACCCTCATAATCTTCTTCTTCCTTGGCCTTCGCATCACCCTATCTGCACTCTGCCCTGGAGAAAGGTGTAGGACAAGGGCACAATGCCACTGTCCCTGCCCTATTTTAGGGCAGGACCTTTCCTAGAGCATGCATTATAGGTTGTGCGGTGAGCGAGAAAACTCCCCTGATGTTGGCCTATGACAAAAATCAAATTCAATAACATGTATTTAAGGGGAATTTTTCCTCTCATTTGCATAAGTTTGATAAGGTGGAATCTCAATAAGGTCAAGTTGCATAAGCGATCAAGCATTCAAGCATTCTTTTCTAGCATTGAGCATTCTCAAATCTCCCTTCAAGGCTAGGTATTGCATTCAAGTCAAGGATTCAACCATTGAAGAGGAGATTAATTCCAACATTCAATTCCACACAAGCATTTCTATCAACATTACTATCACAACCTCCCTTGAGGTGATTTACAATTCAGTCTTTTATTTACATCTACTTGCAAGTAATTTGTTTCATTACTTGGTTAATTCCAAAACTGGGGTTTGACCTAAAGGCAAACCCCCAATCCCAACCCATTTTTGTCTCTTTTCTATGTGTAGGTTGTAGGTGTGTAGTTGTACTTTTGGATTGTCTCCATTTGTAGAGGTGGAAAAACCCTTTTCATTTTATGGATTTTTTAGAGGACCATGTACATTCCAACCACGGTCCGAGCAACTTTTCCTCAAATTCGTAGGGTGACTTTGTCTCGACATATTACTACCAGATCCAAGTGCACAGCTTCATCCCCTATTCCAATCTTAAGTTATAATGAGTTCTTTGTCACTTTTGCACTACATAATTCAATCAATTCCTTTCCATTTCAAATAGGAAGAGGGGATTAGCTTATTATTCCCATTTCATTTAGTATTTTATCTTCATCTTTGGAGGTTGAATCTAGTGAATTCTCCTCTCCTCTTCCAATGTAACTAGGTGAAAATTGTTTGAAGGGAAATCCATAGTGAAACTCTCATCTATCCTTGGAGGGAAAGGGTAGTTTTCCTCTTGATCTCTCATTGACATTTCACCATATTACATCTATTATCAAGAAAGAGTAGTTTTCCATAACAGATTTTCCAAAACAACCTTGCTAGAATAATCTATGCATGCCCAAAGCTCGCATGTTTGCATGGGAAGAACTTCAAGGAAGGATTCTTACCATAGAAAGGTTGAGAAAAATGTGTTTTGCAAACCCATCAAAGTGTGTTCTTTGTGGTAGAGATCAACAAATAATGGATCATTTTCTCCTTGGTTGCAATAGAAGGAAATTTCAAAATAAGAGAAATGTGCGATGAGGCATTTTTAAACAATGTATAGGCATTGATTGTTGAACTCATTAACAGCAAGACTATAATTAACTCTATCAAAAATTGTCATTTCATAATTTAGAATAATAAAATGAGGAACCATTGGCATAGGCTAAGGATACCCCAATTCTTTGGCAATATGGTAAGGATACTACCAATGCCAAAGAATGTGCTAAATAGAGGCCACAATAATTTGGCTAGTTTAAGCTAAAATTTGATGGATCCTCTTATGGAAACCTAGGTCCTTTTGGTAAGAGATGCATTGTTCACTTTTACGATGACTCTATTGTGGCTAGGCTTGCCACACCTTTGTGGGTTGATACAAATAACATCACAAAATTCAAGGTGTTAACAGAAGTTCTCTTGCTATGTAGGGATCTTGGCATCTCTAAGATAGAGATTGAAGGAGACTCTTCCATTGTAGTGAATGTTGTGAGAGATAGTAATACAATAAATTTATGATTGAACATGTTGTTGGGAAGAATCCTCGATTTTGTCAGTTTCTTGAGGAGTATATGATAAATCATGTATACAGAGAAGCTAGCATGGTTGTTGACGTCATAACTATTGGTAATTGACACTCATTGGATTCATATGTTGTCATTGATGGAAACATGGTAACATGGCAACAAGATTCATAAGGAAGCATACACCAGAACTAGGAAGCACTCGCCAATAGACATCGGCAATGGAGTATCCAGGGTTACACCGGCACTGACACCGGCACCGACATCCAACACTTCAATGAAGCCGACATCGGGCTTGGACCCGAAGGAAGTTTTATTTATAAAAGCATTTTGTAATTATTGTATAAAGCCAACATTGTATATATTTTGTAATACATTGTATGCCGACATAAGGTTTATTGTTTGTAAGGGTATATAGGTCAGTTTGCTAGGTCATTTTATAGATAGTGACATAGGAGAATAATAGCAAAACTGTATGATGCAAAGTATACGTATGTAGAGAATTTATGCAAATGTCGTATCATGCAATGATTTGTAGATAGTTTGGAAAGCATTCTTGGAGGATAAGAGATACTGGTAGAAGTGTTCAGAGTTGATGAACTGGTATAGAGAAGAACTATAACTAGAACTCTTTTTGGCATATTAGATGCATTTTGTGAGTTCATTATTACTATTTTGTTTCAGTGGAAGCTTGTAGTCAGTGAGACTCTTTTTGTTATGAGCAGTGTGCTCTAGGCAGTGTGCCTTCTTGCATGTGCAAGCCCCCATTTTTTGTAATATCCTTTCATATGGCCAGTGAACTGATATTGCGGGTCACAAATCACACTATGGTTTTTCCTCTTTGAGGTTTTCCATGTATAAATTATGTGTGTTATGGTGTTCATTTATGTGGATGGTTTATTTTCTTCAAGTTATATGTTTCTTCATTTACCGGTTTATATGTGTATGTTATAAAAGGGTAAAATCATATCTTACTAATAGAACACTGATTCACCACCCCCCCCCCCTCTCAATGTTCTTGGATCCCAACAATTGGTATTAGATCCTAGTTCTTCAGAAGAAGTTTAATAGCTTGAGGAAGATTTTGAAACCGAAATCATTGAACATGGCTATGGAGAAGCAACTTGAGATGGCTCTTGAGGATTATGATGCTGAAAACATGAAGAATTTAAAATTGCAAGATGAATTGAATTCTGCTAATGAATTCATTCCTATCTTGCAAGAAAAGTTATCATCTGCTCAAGCCAAGAGAAAGGAACTTTTGCAAAACTAGGATGATGAAGAGAAAAATGCACTTAAGGAACAATGTCGGAAACTAAGTCAAGCAAGCATGCTCATGAAGAATGAAATGAAAGACCTGACTATGAGGTTATCAAAAGATATTGAGGATAGAAAGAAGAAGGAATAAAATCTTGTTATATCTCTGAAGAACAAATTTGATGAATGTGGCAGATTGAATCATGAGAATAATCTATTGAGAACTGATTTGGCACACTCCCAGAATAATGAAAAGGAGCTTGAAAGACAAATAACTACTTTGAGAGATGATCTGACTACTACAAGTGAGTATAAAGAAAAATTCAGGATTAGTGCTGCACAGTTGGATGACTTATTGAAAAGACCAAGGCAAAATGATGATTCTAGAGGACATGGATTTGTACAAGGTGAAAGCTCCAATACTACAAATGAAGATTAGACAATCGGTATGCAGAACTCATCAGACCAGAGGAAACTGATAAGGAAATATAATTCTTACAAACTCAATGGTAGATGCTTTGTTTGTAATAAATTTAGGCATATGGCTAAACAATTAAGAAATAGAACAAATCAAAACTACAATTCTATTCCCAGTCAATGCACAAATTGCAAGAAATGTGGTCATAGATCAGAAGATTGTAGAATGAATGTCAAATGTCATGCATGTGGAAAGTTTGGTCATTTAGCTAATCAATGTATCAAGGACTTAGATGTGAAATTTTTTAGCATGATAATCGGCTATAAGGTAACTCAATCTAGTCGGCTGAACTTTGTTGCTAGTTCCTGCATCCATGTTGCTTATCAGATGTTAAAGAATAATGAGAAGTATGATTTATGTGAATGGCTGAGAAGTGAGTTAATGATAAATCTTGGAAAGATTAAGAGTGTTAAGAAAGGAACTTTTAGGTTCAGAAATCTCATTGTTTGTTTAATGATTTACTTCATTAATGAGCTACCCAGTCTAGGGAAGAAGAGTTGGGCACATGACATACTGGTAGGTATGCAAATCAAGGAAGCAATCACCGGTCTTGGTGCTAGCAGGGATTAAAAGCTTTGGAACTATTTAAAAATATTTTAGGAAAATATGAGACAAAGGGAAAGAATATCAAAGCACATTTTGGAGAAGTACTCCACTGATATCTATTTTATGGTGAAACTGATGAAACTCTTATAGAGGCAATAGAACCTAGGACCATATGGATCACTGAGCTTGGATATGAAGTGGATGATAGCATTTTTGAACTCTATGCAAAAATGTTGCTTGAAGCTTCATTGGATGATAAGACAGAACACTTTTTTACTGCTGAAGAAAAGGTTCTTGAAGTCAATATTGGTTTTGACAAGAAAAGAAGAGAGAAGAAAATAGATATGATGTATGTATATATATAGGATGTAATTCATAAGATAGACACTCAACTGGGTTCTGGATCCAAACCGGCAATGGTTTGTGCTCTTGAGGCAAAGAAGCCTGAAACTTTCATTTCTTCTGTCACCTCTGACTCTGATCTAGAGGATAATGAAACTTTAGCATTCAGAAGGGTACAAAGAAAGAAAGTTGACCAACCTCCAATAGAGGAGAAGAAGGTAGAGCCAAGGAGGAAGCTTGTGAGAAAAGTGACAAAAGCTACTGTACCCCCATCTCTGGCAAGGAAACCTATTCAGAAGAGGAAACCAGTCACATCCACTTCGGCAACCACAATAAGAAGAAGAAGAGTGATGATGATATTGAATCTGGTAAGTCTACAATGACCTGTGTTGAATTGATTGATGAAATAACCAAGGATGGAATGTTGAAAAATGTATCTATTTATTATGAATATTTAGAGGATAATGAGAAAAATGAGATTGAAGAGGCAATTTTGTTATACATGGATATATATAACAAAGGCTTAGTAGAAATTTTGAAGGAAATTCCTCTATCATTGTACAATAAATTAGATGCTAGAATACTTGATGCAGTCAAGAAGGATAGAAAAATTAAGGAAGTAGAACTTTTGGGTATGTGTGGTTCAATAAACAATGAGGAAATGAAATGATGCATAAATGTTGCAAACATAACAATATTTAATAGCAAATCCCGAAAAATAAGCCTAATGATGGGCAGGGTAAATGAGTTAGTAAATGAGCCAAAAGATGGTTGGACCAAATTCTTCCAAAGGAATCCTTATTTTCTCACCTCCCATTAAGAATTGGTAAAAGAAACAACTTCCACCATCCCAGATAGATCTAAAGGGAAAGGTATTTTGGATAGTTCAGCTCCAATTTTGATAAATCGATAGTAACTATAGGTATATAGACACCACCAATAGTAAAGGAGAGTGTACAGTCAATACCGGCAGAAACAACTTTTCAACACGGCAATGTACAGGTTACTGACAATATTGTGGATAATAGTCCACCGATAGTTATAGATACTACACCAAGTGGTGAAGCCACCGATGCTAAGGAGGATAAGGCAAAGGGAACTGAGACTATACTGACAGTTAATATTGATTCCTCGGCAAAGGTTTTGGCAATTGACACTTCTCAAGTTAAGAAGAAATCAATCACTGAGATGAGTCCGACTGCGTTCATGATTATGGATACTCAGAAACTAACAAAGGAGGGATCGACAAATAAAGGAATAATAGATCACTCAATCACAGTTTTGCACAGACTAATTCCTAATTGTAAGATTGAAAATGAAGCAAGCCCTTCTGGCAAGCTTAAGGCATTAACTGAGCATATATCTAACAACTTTCAATCTTTTTAGCAAATATCAGACCGACAAACACTTGAGAGATTTGTTGTGGGTAAGAGAGCCACTTTTGATCAGATTATTGAAACAGAGAAGAAGAAAATTGAAGGAAAAATGATTCTTATTGAGAATTGTTTGAAACAGTGTACAAATATCTATAGGGTCTATGGTAACATAGAAACTCTTATAGAAAATGTAGATAGTAGATTAAAGGAGTTACATGATAAGGTTGCGAAAATTGCAAATTCTTTTGATGGATTAACCTCACTAACAACGTCTGTTGATGGACAAATTTTGTCCTTGGAGAACAAAATTTTTTCTTATGAAAAGGAAAGAGACAAGATCATTCAGAGAGCAAGGAGTCTTAGAGGATTAGTGAGTCCTAGATTGGATTCACTCAGTGTACATAAGAGGGAATGTATGGATATGATTGCTAAGCCCACACTAGAAGAAGTCAAAGAGAAGGAAACATTTTCACACTTACTGAGTGGACTTGTATCCATATTTGAAACCTTCAGAACCAGATGGGATACATATTTATAGTTGCTAGACAAGGCTTACCCGGAAATTTTGAAATTGGTCAAGCTCCGGTAAAATAATCTGTATTTATTAATTCTTCCAAATTATTTCATCGATCTTTGCCATTGATGCTAAAGGGGAGTGTATATAATGTGAAAAATATTAGACAGAGAAATATGGTAAGGATATCAAGAAGGAGTGTATTGCTCAGGGGGAGCATATTTCAAGTTGAATTAGTAAGGAATCCATTTTTCACATGAGTGTTTCCATCAATGCCAAACGGGGAGATTGTTGGCAATTGAAACTCATTGGATTCATATTTTGTCATTGATGACAACATGGCAGCATGGTAACTTGGAAACAAGATTCATAAGGAAGCATACACTGGCCCTAGGAGGCATTCACCGGTAGACACTGACATTGGAGTATCCAGGGTTACACTGACACTTCAATGAAGCCTGCATTAGGCTTGGACCCAAAGGAATTTTTATATATAAAATCATTTTGTAATTATTGTATAAAGTCAACATTGTATATCTTTTATAATACATTGTAAGACGACATAAGCCTTATTGTTTGTAAGGGTATATAGGTCAGTCTGCTAGGTCATTTTGTAGATAGTGACATAGGAGAATAATAGAAGAATTGTATGATGCAAAGTATATGCATGCAGATCATTTGTATGCAAATGTTATATCATGCAATGATCTGTAGATAGTTTGGAAAACATTCTTGGAGGAGAAGAGATATTGGTAGAAGTGTTCAGAGTTTATGAATTGGTATAGAGCAGAACTATAACTGGAACTCTTTTTGGCATAGCAGATGCATTTTGTGTGGTCATTATTACTATTTTGTTTTGACAGAAGCTTGTACTCAGTGAGACTCTTTTTGTGATGAGCAGTGTACTCTAGGGAATGTGCCTTCCTGCATGTGCAGGCTCCCATTTTATGTAATATCATTTCATATGGCCAGTGAACTGATATTGTGGGTTACAAATCCCACGGTAGATTTTTTAGACACAATACACCACTAAGAGGGGGGTGAATTAGTGTTTCTCAAACTTTGCCCTTAGACTATCCAATGTGTGCATATCGGTTATTAGATCTAACTAGGAACAAACTTACTAGTTAGTGAGGAGACTAACTCAAATGCAAACACACACAAGGGGCATCACAAAACACTAGTATGCATGTGGAAAACCCAAGATGGGAAAAACCTCGGTGAGCAATGTCGTTGGAGTCTACTGCTCCAATCTAGACTCACAATGAAAAACTCTATTATAATGTCTAGGGCACCAACCCCTGACTTTTTAATTGGCTACAATCCAAAGGAGCTACAACCCCTGCACCAAGCTACAACTCAGTGTTCACAATAAAAACATCACTTACAAAAGTAGTTGTCTTCTTACAAGTGAATCTTGTAACCATTTCATATACCTTACTCTATCGGTGAGATACCTTCTCTGCTACACCAACTCAAACTTTTGATGCTCTCACCTACTGCTCTATAACAACAAAACTATACCAGTACACCTCTCCTCTTTTCTTCTTTATTGGATCTCCTCTTCATTGCTCTGCACTTTACCGGTGCAACACTCTACCGGTCCACTGTCTACCTTCTCTACAGCTCTCTTCACTTCTACTCTGCTGGTATTACCACTACCGGTTCTTCTCTTCACTCTCCCTCTTTTCTTAGATACTCATTGAGCACTTGGCTAATTTGCTCTCACATGTAGAAGTAACACTCAATCACTTCTCAGTAGCACTATCCTCTTCTCTTCAGCAGCAACTTAACTATGTCTTTGGCCTGCATATTTATACTGGTTTTCCCGACAAAAGCCAATTAAAAATATAGGTGGTTAGGGCTTCCTCATCACCCTTGAGGTAAACCAAATCCAATCAAATCTTCCCTGATCTAGTCTCCTAGACAACCAACTATACAAATATGCCAATAACGCTCCTTCCAATACATGTTTTCCAAATGTAGCAAACACGATCATGTATCTTGACCTGCCTCTATCAAAACATGATTAATGTTTCTGTTGTTTCCTCCTCGAGGTCTTCTGAAAGTTTGATCTTCTTACTTCGATCCTGGTGCCAACAACCTCTGATTCTTCTCTGTTGTTCATCCTTCCTCAAGCTGCACTTCTCTGATCCGATCCATAAATCATGGGATCCATATTCAATGCATGCCTGTGGAAATACCTATCTCTACATGACACTTCACCAGTCTCTGTGAGCTTTCCACCTTGACTCCAAGTGGCATCCATGTCGACTAGCTGTCAGCTTGACTCTTCATGTCAGTCCTGATAGGATCACCGACCAAACACTCTACCGATTTCTCTTCTGTGCTGGTTTACTAACCCTGTCAGTATCTCTCATTCTACTGGTTAACTCATCATGTCTGCTATTTGTTGAACTATCGTTGGAACACCTAAATCGGTCATCAGACATGTCTATCCAAAACATGCACATTCCCACAAACTGGGAAGTCTTGTGCATCTACACCTTGCTCATAGTACCAGTGGTCTTACATACTGGTAAACACTCTTGATGACACCATGTCATCAACCTTCACTAGACTCCATCTTCAATCTGGGCATTCTCCTCTGATTGCATCTATTCAACCTTTCCTTCTCCTAATTAGCTCAGACCAAATCTCAACTAGTTTGTCATGCTGACAAACTCATCAGTCTTCATCTCTGTTGGCATCTCAACATGCCTTCTCAGTTGATCTAGTGCATATCCCTGACTTCATGCACTTAATACGCACCTCTTCTTCCTTATCTCACAAAACTATAATGCACATGATGCATGATAGGAGATAAGTTCCACTTACCAATGGAGTGGCACCTTATCTTCTGCATCTTGTAGTGTACTCATGTGACTTCCCTGTTTGTGTAGGATATCTTCAAATAGGCACATGTGATCCGGTGTGGGCACATTCACTATCAGTCATTGCTTCTCATGACAACTACATCTTCATTAGGTGGGAGTCCTGTTGTCCTACAACCTTATAGCACACCTGTGATCTATTCATTGTTCTCCTCCAGTGTTGATGTGATTTAGGTAATATTCTTCCTCTTCATCACAAAAAACATCCAATCACCTTGCTCATCCTACTTGTACATTGGTCATATCCTTTGTAGGCTGACAACCACTCACTTGGTTCATTTGACTTCCCCATATCAACACAACACTTACCAATTGACATTCTTTCCTTACTAGTGATGCACTGTACTAGTACCGATCACCTTACCGTTCCATCCACACAAGTCAGGAACCAACTTGTGGACCGGTGACTCCCGGGGCCATCTTCCTTACCTTATCGGTTTTCTACAACACAAGGTGATATCAAAGATATCTCAACTTGTACTCCTCCTTGATAGTGTTACACATACATCTCTCATATCGGTAGTCATCCTATATCGGTAGTCATGGTCGCTTGGCCCACACCAACGGCAGAGGTGCTGAGGGGTGGCTTCCTTCATGCAATCACGGGTGAAGTGCCCCCACTGATTACAGGCCCTACATTGGATAATTGGTCGGCTCTTGGCGTCATACTGGACCCTGTTTCTGGTGGAATTATTATTATTCCCCTGTCCGCCTCGTCAGTTTCCTGGGTAGCCTCCGAAAGATGCATTATTGTTTGAATCCGATGTGGAGGGCTTCTCATGTGCAAAGAGGACTTGCTGGTTACGTGCCTTCAGATTGTAAGGAGAGCGGCCACACAAAGGGTGCCTGTCCCAAGAAGGCATTCTGTGACATCTGCTAGATCATGGGACATTCTACGAAGGAATTCCCATACTTGGCATTGATGTCAACTCATGTAGTATCTGGCATACTACATAATCCTTCTCCCCCTTTCACTGATCTATGGATTCTTAGCACATGTAGTATGCAGTATACTACCGAATCTTTCTCCCCCTTTGACAACAATGGAAAAGGGCATTGTCAGGGTATCATTCCTCCTTGTATTTACTAGGCACTTGACATAAATCTTTCTCCCCCTTTGTCTTTACCAAATTTCTCTCCTTCTTTGATACCAATTATTACATTTTGTTGCATTTTCTCAATTCATGACACTTGAGATAGAGGACTCAACTATCAACTGCCACCAATTGAGCATGGAAAATTTATACCATTTGTTAAACTACTCAATTTCAGAGGTATGTGCCAGTGAACACTACTCACTTGCCAGTCAACCTGCATCACCTCTTGTTTGCTCCCAAATTTCTTTAGGAATCAAATCTGATTGTACTACCAATACAATGAGCCAATTGACAAGTAGGAATCAAATGTGATTGTACTATGAATACAACCAATCAAATGACAGGTAGAAACCCCTTACAATAAAAAATTTCTAGGTATTCCTACTATAGCGTTTCATCACCTACAATTTTGGGCAGTTAGTGCACTTACTCTTCCAAGTTCAAGCATCCCAGCTTTGCATCATAGCCACTTGAACTCCCCTGAGTCATACATCTCAGGTCCTCATCTCCAATGGGGTCTAATAGAGGGGCCTACAATCATCTCCATGTACCGGTTGAGCTATGCAGGTGAGATCATTTGATGATCTCTCAGCTTCATTATTTCACCACGACTTATGACATGATCCTGGATGAACACAATGCCATACAATGTCACCATCAAGTTGTAAATCTAATCGGTTAGCCTATAAACATGCATGCCCGCATGATCAACCACAACATATGTCATTCAGGTCTTCATCGACACCACCTGAGACATAACTTCACTCCATGCTACTGGGGCTATTGCAATGATCTCCAACCTCATTGTCTTACATAACCTGCAAGTACATGTTAGCAATCATACCGGTAACATCTAGCACATACTAGTTTCCTATATTGGTCCACTATCACTACCGGGGCACCTTCCTATGACTCCTGACATTTTGTGTCACTTGGCATCCGATACCAATTGTTAACTTCTATCCATTGACACAAGCAGTAACGGTCCAATCTTTCATCTGCGGGTGTGTAGTCAAGGAAGCATCTACACACACTTATCTTTTCATTTTCATTCTTCATATCAGCAACAACATGTTCTTCCATGTTGCCTTCATCACTGAGAGGGTTAATGATAAATTCAATATGCTACTCCCCTTGAGAGCATGCATCTCCTTCAGGCCTTAGGAGATATCACTTGTGCATTGGGTGCACAGTTTCGATCCATGGTCTTCTTCCTCCATACCTGCTTGGCCTCATTCTTCTTTCCATTTTCAAGCTTGGGAGCAGATCTTTCCTTCTTCTATCAATGTGTCCTTCCATTTCTTGATTCTCCATGATAGCTAGAATTAGTGTTGTAGTAGCACACAACATCCATCCCAACTTCATGTTTGGGGAATCTCTTGATATCTCAGTTTCACCATCTTCTTCTAGTCATGTTCTTGTGACTAGCAACTGAAACCGGTGGACCTCTTGCTCCTGTAGGAAGATTTCTCCTTTGGTTCCATGTAGGTCTTTGACTTCCATAGTCTCTATATCCATTTTTCTATAGATCATAGTTGTTATATTGGCATCCATGTGACTGTAGGTTCCTCTTCCTGCATTCAAACTCTCTATGGCCAAATCCATTGCAGTTATGACATGCAAAATTTGCATGATCGGGAGAGGGGACATACATGTATCTACTCCTGGATACATTTTGCTCATATGCATGATGTCCATGAGATCCTATATTATTCTTTCTAGACCTCTTTCTACATTCCTCTTCCCTATGGACATAAGCATTACATGCAAAGCAGTAACTGGTAAAGGATGGCATATGACTTACAAATTTATTTTTCCAAGGATGAGGAGATTACCAGATTAGCCTCTTCATTTCTTCTTCTTTGAGAATGGATCCTTGGTTGTCCACTTTGTGTAGCTATTCCATCTGGTCTCTACTTCTCCCACACTTGCTTTGCCCTATGGGTGGTAGCATTTCTTTGTCATCTACCAATAGGAGGTCTTCTTTGTTGACTTTTCATGTTCCTGCTTTTGGTGAAGCTATCTTCTCTCATCTTCCCTTTACCTTTGCGATCTACATTGTTCCTCCTTCTTGTAGAACCGGTCTTCATTCTTGTCTACAAATCTTCACTGGTTGTACTTAGATCAACCTTCTTCCAAGGAGCATTTCTCACTGTGAAAGTTTGCCCTTTATTTTCTCTATTGGAGGAGACAAATATAATGTCATTGTGGGGGACATTCTTTCTAGTGGAGAATTCACCAACACCACTACCAAAACCTTCAGTGTCCTTGGCATGTTTTTGTTTCTTCAACATTTTGTCCAAGGCATCACTATTGCCATCAAATAGGATTCTTACCTTGAGCTCATCCTGACATTGCTCAAGGTCATTTTGGAGAATCTCCATTTCTCCAACTAGCTGCAAATATTCTACATTTTTTACTTCTAGCCTAGATGCTAGATCTTCACACCGACACTCCTTGATGTCTTATTCTTGAGACTTCATCTCTGAGATGCTTTTCTTAGATTATTTAAGGTATTTTGTTATCCGGTTATGCTCTACTATAGAAGCATTCTTGAATGACTTGTAATCCCTTCTAACTCTACTGAGTTATTCAAGTGCATTTACAAGCTCTGCTTCAAGATCAACTTTTGCTCCATCTTCTTCTTCACCTCCACTATCACTACCAAATACATCTTGTTGGTAGGAGTGATCTGCATGATCATTTTTAGATGTGTGCATTTCATCTTCTGATTCTTGATCCATGAAGAGATGGGTTCCTTCATCATCATTTCTAGAGTTGCTAGCAGATCTTCCTTCATCATCTGTAGATTTATGAGAAGCATTTCTCATACTATCTTCACAAGTCAATTCTACAGTAGTAGGCTCATTTCCATAGAGCTTCTTTAGTCTCTCCCATAAGATTTTTATTATTTTGCATTTGTCCACCTATGAGGAGACATCACTGGTGAGCCCATTGAATATAGCCTTCATGGCTTATGTGTTTCATAAACATCTTTTTTCTTCTTTAGTGTTGGTGGGAGGACAAACATTCCTAGGGAGACCATTAATAAACGCCATCCAGACATCATAACCCAGGGAGGACAGGTAGACTTCCATTCTACAACTTTAAATGGCATAGTTTGATCCATTAAGCACTGAAGCAGGGATTGACACTAAACAAACCATTGTGTCCTTAAGCTAGAATCTACCCAAGCTGGAGAAAGCTCATCTAACTGTGAGCCTATGCTATGATACCAATTGTATGCTGTGATAAATTCAAGAAAAGTTTAGAAGAACTTGATGGTATGCTAAAAAGTCAGAAACCTAATGGAGACACTAATGGACTTGGATTTGAAGTTGGTGAAGGTTTTGGTACTACAAACAATCATGATCACAGTAAACCAGTAAGACAACCTAATGCCTACAAATTTAATTGGAAATGTTTTAACTGTAACAAGTATGGTCATAGAGCAAACCAGTGTAGATCTAGAAACAATCAAAACATTAATGCACCCACCAATCAATGTTCCAAATGCAACAAAATTGGTCACAATTTAGAAAACTATAGAATGAATGTAAGATGTTATGTTTGTGGAAGAATTGGGCACTTATCTAATCAATGCAAAACACAAACCGGCATAGGATATGGAAAGGCTATTCAGAAAAACAATGTGACTTGTTATGATTGTAAAAAGATTGGACATATTACAAAATTTTGTAGAAGCAAGACTTCATCGACAAACAATAAAGGATCCAGTTTGAAAGGTAAAGAGAATGTTGATAAGGTAAAGCAAGAATTTTCAAGACAATGGATTAGAAAGACAGATCAGAATGTTGATGAGACTATTCCTTCACCGATAGAACAAAGTATTACTCCACCGGCAGGAGATTCTTCATCCAATTGAAAAGTAACCCTTGGGGGTATTGCAACAAATTGAAAATCATGCAAGTTTACCCTCTGTTGATGGTGAGAAGATGGATTTCTTCCTTACCGGTAGATGTGTTAAGTTTCACTTAACTGACAAGCATTTATTGTGGTTGTTGGAGGAAAAGACATTATAAATCAGTGATTTTCCCTCTTTTCATTCACCGAGCATTCAAACTTGCAAAGAGTGCAAAAACCTAAGCGAAGGCATCCTTAGTGAGAAGTGAAGAAAGTTCTTTCAAGCATTCAAACCTATCAAGAAGATTAAGGTATTTATCAATGGCTTCCTCCTCTGCTCCAGAATTTATTGCAAACCCTACTATTGTGGAATTAGTTAAATGCCCTAGACCCATTTTTAAGATTATCCCCAAGATAGTGAAATAGGATGATTCCCTAGGAGCTTTTTCAAAAATTCCAAAAGGTGTTGCATATGCTAAAGATCCTAGAATCTATATTCATTGCCATATTGAGGAATTAGGTTCAGAAGAAATATTGAAAATGTATAAAAATGTTATTTGTGATGAAAGTGGAATTGTGAAACCTGAACAGAAGATTATTGAAACTTTAGGTTTTGTGGAAATCCTTGACATCCTGGAATATCCTAAGGAGGTAGTAAGGATTGTGCTTAGCAAAGTTCATGGTGAATTCTTTTGTCTATACTCTGTTTGTAAAATCACTAAGCAAGTAGTTAGGGTAGTGACTAGCTTACCCTCCACCGATAGCAGGCTAGATAAAACTAAAAAGGTTCCTAATAACACTGTCATGATATTAACAGGAGCAACCTATGATAGCAGATCCCTGAGAGTAAATGATGTAAGGGATGTGAATGTTAGATTCATAAGTATGATTTTAGGTTATAAGGCCACCCATGCAAACCGGCTCAGCTTTGTTTCTAGTCTTTGTATTAAAAGTGCATATGATATGGTCAATAGTGATGTAAAGATAGATCTATGTGAGTGGTTGAAGGATGAGTTAATAGATAATCTGAAAAAGATCAAAGGAGACAAAAAAGGTACTTTTCATTTTGGCAATCTCTTGGTATGTCTGATGTTGTATCTTACAAAAGAGGTTCCCGGTATTGGTAAGAAAGACTGTTAGATATCTTCACTGGTATGGGAATAGATAAGGATAACAATATAACAGAGTACTTCAAAAAATTCAAAGCAAAAATGAAAACAAGAGAGATATTACCACAAAGTATTATAGATAAATATGAGAAGGAAATTTGTTTTATAATTAAGAAGGATGAGATATGGATGGAGGCAATTCTTTCCAGAACTGTATGGGTAACAGAAATGAGATATGAGGTAGATGTAAACATAATTGAAACTTATGCCAAAGCCCTACTAGAAGCCCCTAGAGAACCGGAAGAAAAGGTTTCTGGAAATGCACAATCAATAGAAAGTGATGTACAAACATTAAAAAAGAGAAAGAGAAGACAAAAATGCATAAGGAGTGCATCTAAACAAGTTAAGGAAATTAAAGAAAATGTCATGAATATCACTAGAATAAAGGAAAGTGACTTGGAAGGATTACAACCGGAGGCTCATCTCTCACTGGTTGGTACATCATCAAATAGTGAAATTCCTGTTGAATTCAAAAAAGTAGATAGGAAGAGAAAACCATCACTGGTACCCTCTCCTCCTCCCAAGAAAACAAGAACACCAAGGCAAAAGCAACAGGAAGTGAGACCACCAACAAAGAAGTTGCACCAAAGAAGAAAAAGCAACAACAGGTTATACCACCATTGGACAACTTACTGAATGAAATAACTAATGAAGACAACTTATCCAATGTGAGAAAATTATATGATACATTCACTAATGAAGAGAAAGAAAGTATAAAGAATAGCATCATCCTACATCTTGACATATATAAGAAAGTGTTAATAGAAGTTGTAGATGATTTGCCTAGTGAATTGTATAGGCGGTTAGATGCTAAGAGGTTAGCAATTATGGAGCTAGATAAGAAAATTAAAATTGAGAAACTTCTAGCTGTACATCCGGTCAAATCTGAAATTGATGAATTGATTAGTGAAGCTAATAGGTCAGTTTTTGCAAGCAGACACCGACATGTGAGCCTAATGGCTGGCAAGGTTAATGAAATTTTAGAAGAAACAACTGACAGATGGGATATTTTCTTTGTTGAGAAGGAAAAACAAGAAGAACTGAAAAGACCTACAACTTTCAAAGTCTATCAAAAGGACAAAGATAAGGGGAAAGGCAAGGTAGGTGGACTACCAAACATTAAAGGAATTGATAACCAACCACCACCTTCGGTAGAGACTGATAGTACACCAGCTACTGAAAATGAGGATGCACCACATGAGGATACAAACCTTGAGTCTAAAATTTTGCACACTATGAACATAGACACACAGGGTGTTAACATTGTAGTTGATAAGGAAAGCACAAAGGAAAAGAAAAATGTTGCTACTGAGAAACCAACAGATAATATTGAGGTTGGAATACAGGCAGAACATGAGATTGGGGTACAGGCAGAGAAAACTGATCATTCAGAGGAACCCCTAGTTAGTAAAATGGTTACTGACAATACCAATGCAAGCACTGAGCAACCTACAGAGATGGTATCTAAGATAGCAGCAGTTGCGAATAAAAAAAACCAATAGAGATACCAGTAGTAGATAACATAGTGAAACAAGCAAAGAAACAAGCAGAGTCACAGGGACACATTGAGATAGTGAAACTGGTAACAACAGAGAAACCAAAACCTTTTCTAGTGGAAATGCAGACATGCACTGACCCACCAGAGCTCGATTTAGGCAAATTGGTTACTCCCACCAGAAGCACTGAGATTGTAAAGGTAGTTGGGGAGACATCTGGTACTTCACTAAAAGAATTTAGAGCCACCAATGTGACTGAAGTACTTTTGGATTCAATAAAAAAAATAACAGATTGTAATACATTAGCCTATAAGGTAATTGATGACAGAATTCCTATTCTTAAGTTGATTGCACCCAAATGCAATGTAGATAATAAGGATTCTTTGAGTCAGTTAGACACATTGTCTAAATATATTTACTGGCAATATATTGATAGTTGATCAAATAAATGAAGAAACATTCAAGGAGAAAATGGAAAAATAAAAAGAGAAATTCTTTGAGGAAACAATAAAGAAGTGCATGGAACACATCAATACACTCTTACTGGCACTAAGCATGACAATTATGGACTTTAAGGAACTATACAAAGATACTTGCAAGACAAATTTGTTGACAATGGATATTGACAAAGAAATCAGCAAAGTTCAAAAGGAGATTAATGACATAGCTGATAATATCATTGGTTCATCTGAACCTATATCAGTTATTGAACAGGAAATTGCTAGATTTGAAGAAAAATTGGAGAAGAAAGAAAAAGAGAAGGAAAGGATAAAGGCAAAATCCAGAGAGCTAAAGTGCAAACTCAGTCCTAAGTTAGATAATCTTATCTCTCTGTGGAAAGAAATCTCGGAGGCACTAATTCAATGTCAAAAGACACTAGAAGAACAAATGCATCATCTCACCGATACAATTCAGAGAACTGGGGCAGCTATTAAGAATAGTAACAGGTTTATTTAGATCTTGAATTTGGTCTTAGCGGACTTATTCCAGATTGTAACCAACCGGTTACAAAGTTCAAGCTGAAAACTGCACTCATTTGACAATTTTGACAACCTTTGTCATTGATGTCAAAGGGGGAGTAGTAGGATAGAGAAAAATGGTCATCAGAGGAGATCATCTGCTTAGGGCATTTTTGGTAAAAATTTTGGACTTCACTTTTTGATACAGGTTTTGGATTTTCTCATGAGTGTTGCCATCAATGCCAAAGGGGGAGATTGTTGGCATTGCACACTCCAATGAGAATTGAAGGTGATTGAAGTTGTTGTCATTGATGGCAACCTTGCAGCATTGTGGAAACTGGCAGGCACAACCACCGATAGGCACCGACACCAGCACTGGCAATGACAATAATGTTCATCGGCATCCCAGCCGATAGGAACAACTTTTTGTATTTAATTCTGATATCTTTTGTAATCTGATATGGAATATTGTAATAAGACTCATATATTTATGACGTCTTATAAATCATTTTCATATAGATAAGAGATGAGGTAGCATGGATGTAGAGGTGATAAGTGAATATAAAGGCAGATTTTGTATAAGGGTTTTATGGTTATAGTATGGGCTTAAATAGGTACTGAACCTGGCATAGAAGATGCTGAATTATAGTTGTAGACATATAAAAATGACCATATTCCTAAATGAATATTTTATGTTCATTTCTCTATTTAATTAAATCCAATTTAATTAAATTATCCACATTCTTCTATTTTATTAAGTAAATTACTCAATTTATTTAAATAAAACTCACTATATCCATTTAATGAATCAATCATTTTATTCAAATAAATCCTCCTATCCACTTTTAATTAAATTCAAATTTAATTAAATAGTTATCCTAAATTGAATAAATCTAATTTATTTAATTTCTCCAAATTGCAATCAAATTGAATAAAATCATTTAATTCAATTTAAATCCTATTATCCCCCCATCCACTTGCAAAATCCCAAACCCATTTCTAATCCCTTCTAGAATCTTCTAATTGCTTCTAATTAACCTAACCCCTCCTCTAAACTTTGTCACATCCCTAAGCAAAGGGAAGTCACTTCTCAAAGCCTCAAATTCTTTGATAACCATTAAAGGCTTTCAACCTTCAACCACTAAATGTCTCAAAGTCTTTGATAACCTTTGAAAGCTTCCAACCTTCAAACACTTAATCCACAAAGTCTCCAATAACCATTAATGGTTAACCTAAAACCTCCTACATGGTTAAAACATTTGTTTTGACTCAACCTCTACCCAACCCATGGGTCTCATCAGGCCTTTAATGCTTTGACCATGATTATCTCTTAATCATTTGCACAAAGGTTTATCCTTGGATTAACTCCTAATCCAGTGGGTAATCCTAACTTAGACTTGACCCTTAGCCTTTAGATAACCATGAGGTCTTTTCAGGCCTTTAATGCCTCCAACCTCTTCTCTCAACCCAATCCTATGTTGACACTTGTCACCATTTTATTGGTGCCAATTGTGCACATGGATCCCCAACTTTCAAACTTGGCCCTTGATTAAACCTTTCAATCCTGACCATCCATTGCCATGTTTATTCTATAAATAGAGCTCTCATTCCTCCATTCTTAACAATCATCCTTCAAATTTGTAGCATCACACTTATGCTCAAATATATTCAAGCTTTCATTTCATATATGCTCATCATTTAGCCTCTCTTTAAATCAGGAAATAGACTAAATATGCATGTTTAGAGTACTTTCTTTATCATTTTAGCTCGATCATAGACTAAATATAGTATGCTAGGATATTATTCATACTAATCTTGTCATCTTATCATCTAGTTTATTGCATTTCTAAGATCAGGCATAGCTTAGCATACCTTTCATATTAAAAACTATCAAAGCATCCCTTGTTCTTGCATTTGCCATCACTAAACCATTTTGCTCAGTGGTCTGAGAGCAAAAACATTGGTATGAGGGACATTGTGAGATAGAGAACCATGGGACCCTCCTTGGGAAGCTGAGTAATACTACGTTACTCCATAGCCTTCCCGAGGAGTAAGAACATTTTGTTCCAATAACTTATTCATAATACTATGCAATAATTCATTCAAAGGAGTAAACTTTCTTTCTTTCTTGAAAAACTTAGAAATAGGAGGCACACCTGATGCTACATTCACATTGTTGTTGATGATGTTTTCATTGAATTTAATGGACTCTCTATTTATTTTAAACTTCCCAAATGGTTGTTGACTACTATCACTCTTATCACTCAGAGCCATAGGATTTGCTTGTTCCATTTGACTCACAGTCAGTTCATAATTGTGAAGAGTTGCGCACAATTGTTGGAAAGAAGTAAACTCAGAAAATAGAAGTTTTTCTCTAATATCTTTTTGTAAATTAGAAATAAAGATTCTTTGAATATCATTGTCAGGTACTGGAAAAGAAATTTGAGCATATAAATGCTTATATCTACCAATGAAATCAGTCAGTTTTTCTTTAACACCTTGTTTACAATGCATTAAATCAATCAAAGTAACTTTAGGACTTATATTGTTTCGAAATTGTTGAATAAAAGCATTTGCAAGTTGTTTGAAAGAAGTAATAGAATAAGAAGGCAACGAGCAATACCATTGTAGGGCTTTATCTCTTAATGTTCTAGTAAACAGTTTTGCAAGCAACCTTTGGTCATAAGCAAAATCAGTACATATTGTTTGAAAGGTCTTAACATGTGTTAGAGGATCACCCTTACCATTATAAAGCTCCAAATGCAGAATTTCAACATGTTTAGGGGGGATAGCTCGAACAATGTCAAGAGAAAGTGGGCTCGCAACATCAAATGTGGGCACACTAAACTTAGATTGATTCATAGAGGCAATTTGTTGTTGTAAAGAAGAGATAGTTTGTGCAAGATTGTTAATGGTTGCTTCAGTCGAAGAGTTCATATTAGACGTGTTAGATTGTGATGGAGGTATTATGTTATTGAAAGAAGGTATTGATTAAGAGTAAGGTGGTGGGACACTATGATAGTTAGTCATAGGAGATGATTGGAAAGGAGGAACACTACAAGGAGGAATGGAATGGTTAAATGAATTGCCCCCTTGCGTCATGTTCATTTGTGGAGATATAATAGGGACACTCATTGAAGGAATGAATGAAGAAGTCGGATTGAATGAAGGAAGAGGGTTGATTGAAGAAGAGGGATTGCCCCCATGACTAGTGATCATAGGAGGAATGTCTTGTATTGAAGTAGTCATTATGTTTGATGTAAGAGTAGGTATACTAGCAATAGGAGTTGTCAAAGGAATAGAATGATTAACTTGAGTAGGAGGTTGTGTATAACCTAAGGTTTCAGCACAACTTTTCATAGGCATCACATTCGAATCCACAATGTGTGCAATACTATGCAAAATATCAATTCCATTCTTATCACTTTGAACCATACATTTTAGACCCTCAATTAATGAAAGAGCTTCACTATCAGGGTATTCGTGAGACATCCATTGTCGAAAATCATCAAATTGGTTATCCAATTTTGAAAGTTGTTCTATAGAAACCTCATGGAGAGCTTCTTCATCATTAAGAGGATTAGAGGAATTACCCATGTCCTCGTTAAATAGGCCATTCAAATTAGGTTCCATCTCCTCAGTAATTACACCTTGGAAAGACTTAATTCTAAGGCTTCGTCTAAGGGGAATAGTGTAAGTAGGTCTTATTGTTGTAAAACTCATGCACTAAAGAGAGAGAGAGAAGATTTTGAATTTTAGAGGTAGCAAATTTCAATAAAATCAGCCAATCTCCTAGATTTAAGCTGTTAAATGCAATCAGGACAATCTCTCGAAATTTCAGAAAAAATGTCCGGGATCGTGGCAAACGGAGTGCACACGGTCCTCGCAACTTTTTTCGAAATTTTCAGGGATGAAAGTTATGATGATTTTAAAGCTAATCTGAAAAAATTGAGTGATTTTACGATCTGTAGATAGGCCAAATTAAAGTTGCAATCTCAAAATTGAACCCTACCAAGATTGTTGAAAAATGTAAAATTTGAATTTTGAAAAAGAGAGGGAAACTGAAATTTTGAATTTTATGATTTTAGAAGGAATACTGAAAGCAATGCAAATTTTGAAATTTAAAAGTTGACTCGATTTCATGCAAAATTTGAATTTGAAAGTGGAAATCAAAGTTGTTGCAATTAAACACTTAATTTTAAAAGTCACAAACTGCAAAAATTTGAATAAAACACTGAAATTTCGAATGAATGCCAACACACTTTTCAGATTTTAGGACTGTAAGAAACACAATTTTGATATGAATTTCAATTTCAACAATTTTTGAATGATTAGAAGCCTCAATCCAAGCAATCGCTAGACCAACTTTGACTTTCATTTTAAAAGTGTTAAAATTGATAAAATCAGCCAAAATTCTGGATTTTAGCAGAAAAATACAGTAAGATCTAGCTCCCGAAATTTCGGAAAAAATGTCGGGGACGATGGCTCTCGAGGTGCACACGGTCCTCGCAACTTTTTTCCAAATTTTCAGGGATGAAAGATGTTGTGATTTTATTGTGGAATCCAAAGTTACAGCTGATTTGGAAGTGTTTTGATTAGTGAAATTATCAGTCAAAGGTTGAATCAAGAAGGTCTTAAAAATTAGGGTTTTGACATTTAACCACTTAATTTTCAGAATTAAAGCACAAATATGAATTGACAATTTGCAATTTAAGGGTAGATCTGAAACAAGCATTAACAATTAAACATTTCACAAGTTTAATTACATAAAAGAAAATTTTAGGGTTTTTATGCAATTAGCCTCTAAAATTTGCAAAAGATCAAACATGGAAATGTAATTAGGGAAGCAAAATTTTCAGATCTAACCATGAATATTCAGAATGAGGATGTTCATGTCGGGTTCACCAAAATGTAAAGCGGAAAAATCGAACCCTAGTTGTTCTCCCCTCCCCAACTCCAAGGAGAGAGAAGGGGGAGTCACTAGGGTTGATGGTTTTCACTTAAGGGAGATTTTACATTCAAATGAGGGGTTGAAACCCAAAAGATCCAGTCCCACGTAATGCAAGATTGGATCCTAAATGAGTTTCAAGGGTTGTGACATCAAGGATACCCTCTTTTGTAAAGAATGTAGATAGAAAGATTGAATTAGGAATGCATGTAAAGTAGGAAAGATTCGCTTATAAACAGAGATAGGGATATGGGATGAAGCTGCAGACCTGGAATTAGCAGTAAAATGTCGAGACGGTGCTGTTCTGCAAATTTGAGTGAAAGTTGACGGGACGATGGCGCCTGGCGTGCACACGGTCCTCCGAAAAATCCGCGAAACGAAGGTGGATCTGTTCGTCTCTGCACAAGGATTCCAGATCTTCAATTACAGCCGCGTACCTGCAACCTACACACAGCAAAGAGAGGACAATTGGGGGGTTAGGGATGAGGGGTTTGACTTTAGGTCAAACCCCGGTTTTGGAATTAACCAAGAAATGAGAATGTTGTAAATGTAAATGTTTGTAATGTAAACAAGTACTGATACCTTGTTGTAAGAATGTTTGTATTCTTACATGCGAAGGTGTAATGTATGTAGTATGTTGTATGTTGTATGTGATCTCCTCTTCAATGGTTGAATCCTTGTCTTGAATGCAACACTTAGCCTTGAATGGAGACTTAGAATGCTCAATTGCTTGAAGGAATGCTTGAATGCTTGAATGTTTGAATATCACTTCCGCGTCTTGCTCACATATGTTTTCCTTTCTTTCTTTTCTAGGAGAGGAAAAGTAGTTTATATACTTGTCAATTAGGGCTGATAGACTGATTTTCCTGACCTTAGGCCGACCAGGAAACATTATTTCCTGAATTGCAAACTTAAAGACCTGATGCCCAAAAGAGACCGAGCCCAAAATAGGGCCAGGGACCAGGGCGCTGGGTGCCATGGTCCTGGGGGACCAGGGTGCTGGGTGCCCTAGTCCTGAAGGACCAGGGCGCTGGGCGCCATGGTCCCACCTCCCGGGACAGCAGGGTGCAAGGAGGGATCAGGCCAGGGTGCAGAAAAATACAGTTTTTGGTGTCACAAGCAAGTTTCGGGGTCTCCATTCAGGTTCAACATTGCGCCGCCATTGTGAAGACCCAAATGCAGTCGAAATTGCAAGTGTCACAATTTTAGGATGCTACATATCCATTTAATGAATAGATCATTTTATTCAAATAAATCCTCCTATCCACTTTTAATTAAATTCAAATTTAATTAAATAGTTATCCTAAATTGAATAAATCTAATTTATTTAATTTCTCCAAATTGCAATCAAATTGAATAAAATCATTTAATTCAATTTAAATCCTATTATCCCCCCATCCACTTGCAAAATCCCAAACCCATTTCTAATCCCTTCTAGAATCTTCTAATCGCTTCTAATTAACCTAACCCCTCCTCTAATCTTTGTCACATCCCTAAGCAAAGGGAAGTCACTTCTCAAAGCCTCAAAGTCTTTGATAACCATTAAAGGCTTTCAACCTTCAACCACTAAATGTCTCAAAGTCTTTGATAACCTTTGAAAGCTTCCAACCTTCAAACACTTAATCCACAAAGTCTCCAATAACCATTAATGGTTAACTCAAACCCTCCTACATGGTTAAAACATTTGTTTTGACTCAACCTCTACCCAACCCATGGGTCTCATCAGGCCTTTAATGCTTTGACCATGATTATCTCTTAATCATTTGCACAAAGGTTTATCCTTGGATTAACTCCTAATCCAGTGGGTAATCCTAACTTAGACTTGACCCTTAGCCTTTAGATAACCATGAGGTCTTTTCAGGCCTTTAATGCCTCCAACCTCTTCTCTCAACCCAATCCTATGTTGACACTTGTCACCATTTTATTGGTGCCAATTGTGCACATGGATCCCCAACTTTCAAACTTGGCCCTTGATTAAACCTTTCAATCCTGACCATCCATTGCCCTGTTTATGCTATAAATAGAGCTCTCATTCCTCCATTCTTAACAATCATCCTTCAAATTTTTAGCATCACACTTATGCTCAAATATATTCAAGCTTTCATTTCATATATGCTCATCATTTAGCCTCTCTTTAAATCAGGAAATAGACTAAATATGCATGTTTAGAGTACTTTCTTTATCATTTTAGCTCGATCATAGACTAAATATAGTATGCTAGGATATTATTCATACTAATCTTGTCATCTTATCATCTAGTTTATTGCATTTCTAAGATCAGGCATAGCTTAGCATACCTTTCATATTAAAAACTATCAAAGCATCCCTTGTTCTTGCATTTGCCATCACTAAACCATTTTTCTCAGTGGTCTGAGAGCAAAAACATTGGTATGAGGGACATTGTGAGATAGAGAACCATGGGACCCTCCTTGGGAAGCTGAGTAATACTACGTTACTCCATAGCTTGCACCAAGAAGTCCTCTGTGTGTGTGTGGACTAGTATTTAACTAAATTTTCACATATTAAGTTTTATTCGCCCACTTTTCTCGCATACATTTCTGACGCCCACCGTGGGGCCCGACCCCAAATAACAAATCGGTTTTTGAAACTAACCACTTTTGCAGGCACACGGGAAAATTGAAGTAGCACTTTCAGTTCACTGTTTAGCGCATCCAATCAATAGAGTAGTGCATCCAACTCCCTGTTTAGCACATGTGGTCTGAAAACTAGCGCGTGGAAACATTTTTGCAGCGCATGACTCCCTCTAACATTTTCCTGTAGGTCTTGACGTGGGCGAAACACAGAGCAGCGCATTCAACAACCAGAATGGTGCATAAGATCCCCATTCTAGCACTTCTAATCCATAATATAGCGCGTGCAACTCATGCATTAGCACATCATATTTGAAATTACCTGTAGCGTCGAAAAAAAACATAGAATAGCGCTTCCAGAACCCACAATAGCGCATCCAGAGAATAGAGTAGCACGTTTAGCATAAATTTTAGCACATAGATCATATACTGTAGCGCGTACAGTTTGTTCTGTAGCGCATCACAGTCAGAGAAAAACAAAAACAAATTTTTTTTTATTGTAACCGAACTGGAATATTAGACTTGTGGAAGTCCCTCAAATTCGCTAACAATTTTCCTTTTTTTTTGGTTTGCTTGCAGGACTCTGATAATTTCTTGCAGGTGGAGCGGACGCCTTTCCTTTGTAACCGATTTCTTTAGTTGGCCTAAAAATCGCACATTTGCTTTGTTGACCATTTCCTTTTTATAGATCAGAAATTCTTTCTTTTCAAGATTAAAAAGGACATCATGCTTGTTGGAGCAACATCTCCAAATAGAAGTTAGCAAATCATTGTTTTGAAGGATAAAAAGAACAACTTGATTGCCTTGTCTCGAAAGTGGAAGGAATATGCTCTCCCCTTAACTGGGTGATCAAAAATCTAGACCACTCTTACAGCTTTCAGTAATTCAAGCATTTAAAACCTTTAGCAGGCCTGCCTTCCCGAGGAGTTGCAATCAACTCTTAAAGCCATTTATGGCTAGTGTGAAGGGAACGACCTAAGTGGGGAATGGCTTTGACGCCAAGAATTCCAACCCACTATAATCAAATGTGAAAAGTGATGAAAGTCCTTTTCAACGGTTGCGCGCAGTGATTAGCCTTCCCCTAGTATCCTTGAGATACGTAAAGCCTTTGTTCTAAAGGTTGGGAAGCCTCCTGAGGGAGTTTATCACTGACGACCAAATAGGAAGCCTAATTATGAACCTTAGAAATAGAAACCTTGAACCAAGTCAGTCGCCAAACATTGGCAATATCATAGTGCAAGGGTGGGGAAGAATCCGCCCCCAAGATTACTCACCATATATCTCCCAAGATAACTTTTCAATTGTAAAACAATTCACTTTGAGTTAATTTCTAGCAAAAGGCAAAAAAATAGGTGCCCTCTAAGGGGTGACAAGGCTGTTTGAGCTGACGGAGTATCGAGACTAGTGGGCTATGATATTGTCAATGACCTTTGAATAAAGAGTCTATCTGATGTGTCTTTTGTTGTAAATCAAACTAGTGATAACATCGAGGATTTGAACACATCCTCAAAAGAATATACACTCAATGTATAGCATTAGGATGATCATTGTCTTCATGTGTGCTATGTATTCTTGTCACAAATGTTAAAATATCTTGCAAAGTATCCAACAATCAAACTCAAAAGTCAGTTCAAACAAGGAAAAATCATAAAGTGGAGAAGATTTCCATATCCAACAAAACATCTTTTGAGATGGCTATCAACATTTCAACTATCTTTAGGAAAGACTTTCATCCAACAAGATTAGGGGAATACCAAACCAAGTAATCCTTTCTAGAAAAAGTTTTCAAACTTCTTGAGTATCCTTTCAGGTCCAATATCAAATGGGGTCACAAGAAATCAAATCAAAACACTAGAGAAATCATTTCCATATCAAACAAGTCAGTCTTAGAACAAAAGTTGTCAAATCCAAAACTAGCTAAAGATAAGACTTTATCCTATCAAAATCAGGTATTATCATCACCTTGATCAAAAGGTCCATCATCTAAAGGATTCTATCAAACAACATACCAAGTTTAAACCTTAAGTTGTCAAATCAAGTTTCTATATCGGGAGACTTTATCCATATCATTTGACACACTTTGTCGTGAGGGGGCATCTAAACCTTCATTTGATAAAAGTGGACTTAAGTTTCCAAACGAAGTATCTCAATCCAAACATCGAAGGAAACCATTAATCATTCGTGTATGACCACTCCTCATATTTTGAGACGAACAAGTCTTGATCACAAAACTAAGTTAAAGAAGAGACAACCTAGTCCTAGGACCCTTATCAACAGGAGTAAATTTCTCTACATCAAACTATCAAAAGCATCAACTTTTATCATTCGTATGACCATTCATCATCAAACCGAGAAAAAGGAAACTCGGTCAAAGGAAATGAGTCCTAGCCTAAATCAAGATCACAATATCATGGCTCTCCAATCTGATCCCATCTTCGATCAAGATCCCACCTGTCAAGAATCTTATGATGATCCCCTAAAATTTTGGTATTCCATCCACAATGACCCTCTTTCATCTCAAGAGTAAAGTCCCATTCAACATCCATCTCTTAAGCAAAATCATGATATTCCTTCCATATCCTCCACTATTCTAATTCAAAATCAAGAGAAAAGCACAAACTCAAATGATCCTACTCCAAGTCAAGATCAAGATCAAGGAATCTCTTCATCCTCCAAATCTATCTTAGGTCCTTTCATTCCACAATCGAATTCTCCATCCCTTCCATCCATCTTGGGTCCTTACTTCCCTCCATCCACAAATCCATCACCTCAAATGATCCATAAGAAAGATCAATGAGGAGCACATCTTTTAAATTCTTTCAATCCTCTATCTAAACATCTTTCCAAAACTTCTTCTATCATTTCCTCTATCTATTTTGGGTCCTTCTGTCCCAAAATTCAATTTTCCTCCATCTCTTCATCACTTCTCAAGTACCAACACTCATCCTGAATACATTTCCCTCTATCCTTGCACAAATCTTCAAACATTCTATCTATTATCCAACACCTCTTTTCTATCCTTCCATCCCTATCATTCAATCCTTTGCATACATCCTTCATTTGTGAAATAGGCATTTGTGTCAATTTGTCACATACTTGCCCATGCTCGAATCTCATGTTCAGTCCTTTTCCTAGATATCTATTCATGAAATGGTTCAGAATCCGAGGTTGTTCCTCTTTAACATTTTCTTTTGGTTGGGATACACACTCAATCCAGACAAGAACCACTTATCATATCTTGGTACCGACATCTTTTGATTACTATATCTCATACACTTAATCGATTGCTCTAAAAATCATTTTGATCTCTCAAATTGAAGACATGGCTAGTGAAAAATCTAAAATCTTGCTTCAGCGCCACTGTAATTATCACACCCATGTAAGTTTCATCACTTACAAGCCAATGCAAGAAAAATAAAGAGAAAAAAAAAAAAGAAATATCAAAAGCATGAGCAAGAAAATGAATATCAAGAAAAGCAAAATGCAATGAAATGCAATATCAAAATGATTGGCTATGGGAACATGCAATTAACTCCATCGGGGCTATGGATGCCTGGCTGGCAATGGAGCAATATTTGTGAGATTACAGCGATAACCTCGTCGGGGCTATGGACGCTCACTGGCAGCGAGGCTCTATCCAGGATGCTTTTGAAGTTAAGGTAACTCATGTAGCTAGCCATGTTGGATTCTGAAGATTACAATGATCATATGAGCCAGAATGAACCCACTTGCACACACATGGGTAATCAAAGAACTAAGTACCTTGATCCAGTTTGGGATTCTTCTTCCCTTTTGAGTCTGCTTCCTAGTTGCTAGAAATGTTCAGTTGAATTTTCCAGAGGTTCTAAGTGTGGGTTGGGTCTCTATCTTTGAAAAGTTCGAGAACACTTATTCAGATGGTGCTAAATACTATGACAATCTTACATATCACCTTTTTGCAAATGGAAACCTCTATGCTTGGGGGCAAAGTTCATCTACTCTATTCTTCCTACCATATCTCCCAAATCCTCTAATCCATATCCCTTATCCTATATATTCATTTCTTCTATCCTCCAATTCTTTCTACAATCTTGCTTCACTCTAATCCATATCTATCTATCCTATCTATTCATTGCTTCCATCATCCAGTGCTATCTATATCCTATCTCTATCCATATCCCCTTTTTCATCCTTGATCTTGATCAAAACTATGGACAACAAATCTATTTCCACCTCAATGGTTCAGTCATTCATTCATCCATTCCTCATCTTGATATACATTAGGGCAACCAAATACATCTTTCTTCTAATCCAAAAACTCAAAAAAATCAAAATATCCCAAAACTCAAAAAAATCAAAATATCCAAAAACTAAAAATCGACAAAAATCAAAAAAATCAAAACAAAAAAAATCAAAGCATGAACACATGGACCATCCATCAAATCAGATCAACAACAGGAAAACTTTCAAAGTCTGCAATGAAACTTATCACATGTCTTGTTAATCAATTCATTACTCGAAATCAACATCAACATCAAACATGTCTTATATAGGGATAGGTACACTCGAAACCAGACAGATTGGTCTTATATGGGGTACTCACTCTTTGAAACTAGACATTTCTATCAATCATCAAGTCTTGATAATCAATCCATCCATCAAACATCATTTTTCATCAAAGTAGAGTGACAAACAAACCATTAAAACTATTTCTCAAGCTAAATTTGTGCTAAAACAAAAGTTGTCAGAATCCTAAACAAATCGCACGATAAAAGATGTCTCTCTTATCATAATCCGGAGACCTCATCATCAGTATCAACAGAATCCTTTACCATCTTACGGATTTTTATCTCAAAAACACTTGTTTAAAATTTTCAAATTGTCAAATCCAGTTTCCAGATCGGGAGGCTTTTATCCATATCATTTGACACGCTTTATCGTGAAGGGACATCTAAACCTTCACTCTGATAAAGTAAGATTTGAAATTTCCATAACAAGAATCAACTGAATCCAAACCAATCAAAGGAATCCACTGATCACTCATGCATGACTAATCCCCTTATTCTGAGAAGAAAGAACTTTTATCGTAACATCACGTTGAAGAAACAACAACCTAGTTTTTCCAAATTCATCAAGAGAAATAAGTTTTTATCCATCAATCATCAACCAAATCATAACAATGACATCAATCAGTATGACTGCTGGATTTTATTCTAGTTAGCCTTATCTTTATCAATTGATGGTAGTACAGGGTTCACAAATCATATTGTACATATCATATCCACCCATCTGAGGCATCACCAGAAATTCACAAATGCTTATCAATCTTGGACATACTTAGTGTAGTCACTGTCCTTGGTTTATCTGAAACAATTATCCAAATAATATCCCACCATGGCTTGGTGATCAGTATACATATCCATATCAAATTAGTATCAATGACAAGGGGCAAAATCCTGACCTCGCTTGGGGCATTTCGCCTTCAAGATTTTCAACATCAGACCAAAACATAGCAAGACAACAAGGATCAAAACAACCAACAAATGACAAATGACAATGCAAGAAGGCTAAACATCACGAACTTGAAATGATTTCAACTGAACAAAGATCTATTTTGCAAGATGTTTTAATTGACAAGAATACATTTCCAATAGCATGCATGATTACTTATGGTTGTTAATTTTTGCTTATCATATCTCCTGAGCACCTCCAGGATGTCTTACGACTAGAGAAGCAAGGAAGGAATGTGATGTTTTATTTGTCTTCTATCTGTGAGTGAAGTCTTTTACCATGCAAATTTGTCCTATGAAGAAATCCGGTGGCATATCGCTGAGGACATTTCGGATTTGTATGGGACAAAGGTTAACTCTTGTATGTTTACGCAACACGCACTCAGGTCGTCCTGGTTCAATTATACCTTGACGCTTGTGCTATCTTGCAAAATCAAATATCATGTAATTTTTTCTCAGGTCATTATGGTTCAATTATACCATTATGCTTGTATAAATTTTCAACATATCCTAAACAAATCAATGCTCAATGATGATATCTACAAAGAAAGCAAACAAATGGCTATATCGGATGGCAAATGAGAATGAGGATGCTCCAACAAAAAAAAAAAAAAGCATTAGTTGCATATCATTTTACAATTAGTTGCATATCATATCATACATCTCATTTTCAAAATATCATTCATCATTCATCATTGCATCCCTCGCATGCATATCTATCACATCATCATGGAATCTTTCTTCACTTTCATATCTTCTATCATTCTTCCAAACTATCATCCATAATTCTTCTATCATTCTTCTAAACTATCTTCATCATTCTTCCAAACTATCTTCTATCATTCTTCCAAACTATCTTCATCATTCTTCTAAACTATCTTCATCATTCTTCCAAACTATCTTCTATCATTCTTCTAAACTATCTTCATCATTCTTCCAAACTATCTTCTATCATGTCTTATACAGGTGGTATCCTTCTTGAAACCAGATGCTTGATCATCCATATCTTATATAGGTGGTATCATTCTTGAAACCAGACGCTCGATCATCCATGTCTTATATAGGAGGTGTCATACCTGAAACAAGACTTGCTCTCATTCCAATCAATCTAATCAATCTTATCAAACCCATGCATGCCATCACTATCTACTCTTCCATCTTTCAAACAACATTCTTCTTCTTTCGAGAGATCATTCATGCTTTGTGTGCACGAACGATCTCCCGAGGGGGCATTATCATATCAAATCTCAAAACAAATCCAATATCAGTTTCCACATCAAAATAAAGATATCAAAATCAAACTTACATCAACAACATGAAACAAATTTGTTCATCTACATCAAGTTCAAAAACCTATCATTTCATATCAACTTGTAACACAACTCAAGTTATCAAAAACCATATCAAAACTTGTAAAACAACTCAAGTACCAAAATCACATAGACTTGTAAAACAACTCAAGTTTCCCACCCATATCAGCTTGTAACACAACTCAAGTTTCCAACCCATATCGGCTTGTAATACACATCAGGCTTCCCACATCGAACTTGAAATAGAACACGCAAATAAATCATATTTTGATCAGAACAACACATTGATATCTACATAACTTGAAATATCTCACATCAAAACAAGTTATACCGACACTCATATTGGACAACTACATAAAATCATGACAGCACGACACAAATATCGAATCTCGGGCATCACACATCAAATCAAATCTGGGGCATCACACATCAAATCAAATCTGGGGCATCACCATCAAAATATCGAATCTGGGGCATCACACATCAAATCAAATCTGGTATCACACATCAAATCAAATCTGGGGCACAACTTACAAATCATAAGAGAGACACAACAAAAATTGCATTTGATCATAAAATCACAAAAACACATCATTTTCTTTGAAATAACATGTGCACACACGTCACTTCAAAGAGGGGCCAAATGTAGACGTATAAAAATGACCATATTGCTAAATGAATATTTTATGTTCATTTCTCTATTAATTAAATCCAATTTAATTAAATTATCCACATTCTTCTATTTTATTATGTAAATTACTCAATTTATTTAAATAAAATTCACTATATCCTGTAAAGCGGAAAAATCAAACCCTAGTTGTTCTCCCCTCCCCAACTCCAAGGAGAGAGAAGGGGGAGTCACTAGGGTTGATGGTTTTCACTTAAGGGAGATTTTACATTCAAATGAGGGGTTGAAACCCAAAAGATCCAGTCCCACGTAATGCAAGATTGGATCCTAAATGAGTTTCAAGGGTTGTGACATCAAGGATACCCTCTTTTGTAAAGAATGTAGATAGAAAGATTGAATTAGGAATGCATGTAAAGTAGGAAAGATTCGCTTATAAACAGAGATAGGGATATGGGATGAAGCTGCAGACCTGGAATTAGCAGTAAAATGTCGAGACGGTGCTGTTCTGCAAATTTGAGTGAAAGTTGACGGGACGATGGCGCCTGGCGTGCACACGGTCCTCCGAAAAATCCGCGAAACGAAGGTAGATCTGTTCGTCTCTGCACAAGGATTCCAGATCTTCAATTACAGCCGCGTACCTGCAACCTACACACAGCAAAGAGAGGACAATTGGGGGGTTAGGGATGAGGGGTTTGCCTTTAGGTCAAACCCCGGTTTTGGAATTAACCAAGAAATGAGAATGTTGTAAATGTAAATGTTTGTAATGTAAACAAGTACTGATACCTTGTTGTAAGAATGTTTGTATTCTTACATGCGAAGGTGTAATGTATGTAGTATGTTGTATGTTGTATGTGATCTCCTCTTCAATGGTTGAATCCTTGTCTTGAATGCAACACTTAGCCTTGAATGGAGACTTAGAATGCTCAATTGCTTGAAGGAATGCTTGAATGCTTGAATGTTTGAATATCACTTCCGCGTCTTGCTCACATATGTTTTCCTTTCTTTCTTTTCTAGGAGAGGAAAAGTAGTTTATATACTTGTCAATTAGGGCTGATAGACTGATTTTCCCGACCTTAGGCCGACTAGGAAACATTATTTCCCAAATTGCAAACTTAAAGACCCGATGCCCAAAAGAGATCAGACCCAAAATAGGGCCAGGGACCAGGGTGCTGGGCGCCATGGTCCTGGGGGACCAGGGCACTAGGCGCCCTAGTCGTGAAGGACCAGGGCGCTGGGCGCCATGGTCCCACCTCCCGGGACAGCAGGGTGCAAGGAGGGATTAGGCCAGGGTGTAGAAAATGCAGTTTTTGGTGTCACAAGCAGGTTTCGAGGTCTCCATTCAGGTTCAACATTGCGCCGCCATCGTGAAGACCCAAATGCAGTCGAAATTGCAAGTGTCGCAATTTTAGGATGCTACATTTAGCCCCCACTTTAGCAGGAGTATAAGCGTACGCTCATACTTCTGATAAAGTACAAGGAAACAACATTGAAAAACTTTCACCACGTCAAGGAGGCAAGATACACCAAGCCCCCAGTGGACTAAGGATCTTACGACTTCGATTGACAAAGTAAAAGGGAAGATCATGAGGGAGAACCATGACTGTCAGTAGTAAGGTTCCCTCACTATGAGTCATGCAAGAAAGATATCAAAGATTTTCAAGGCAAAGCTAAATTTGTCAAGAAATTTTCAAGTATCTTGAAAAGATATGGACGGGATGTATGCCCCCTACGTTAAAGCGATCGCACATGCCTCATCGGGGGTGATTGCTTTAAGGTAGTGATACATATAAGAAATGAGAAAGGAGCACGTTATCACAAGGATTTAGCCCCCAAGTGTGAGATAAGCCCAAGGATAATAGACACAAAACACAAAGCACAAGGTGACTTCACTTTCCTCGGGGTCAGTATGCTGTATGATAATTCATGTATATCATATGTATGTATGCATAATTGTTCTTCATTCCCCAATCAAGGAAGGTCACCTAGAAGAAGGGAACACATGTGTCTTTTGAGTCAACATGAGAGAGACCAAGAGAGATCTCAATGTTTTGCATCATCCTCAAGTAGAAAAAACTAAGGACAACAAATAAAAGAATGAGAATAACACATAGAAGAAGTAACAGAAGAGATCAAGAGAGGAGGAGAGAGTCTGCTATGCAAATGAACTAGTCTAGCATGTCATCTACCCCCTGATCTTGCTGATCAATATTTCGGGAAGGTAGGAAACACGCTAGAGGAGGAACATCCAACACAACAGATGGGGCTATCACAAGATCCAAACAAGGGCTATGTTCATATCCCAAGCCACGGTGTTCTTGTCTAGGAGCTAGGATAAGTGCTTTAGAAAATTCATTAGATAAATAGTTATCAACATCAACATATTCATACTCACTATCAAAATGAACAGGAGTAACATTTTCATCATGAATAATATTTTCATCATGACTAAAATTTTCATCTATATCATCATCAAGATTTATAAAAAGAGGATCTTTAACTCGCACAGGATCAAGGCCATCATGCATCTTATGTTTAGGAGATTTCGGCTCAATCTTCGGCTGAGGAGAAAATGGAATAATACTGGCTGAAGGTGTTTTTGGGGATTGCAAAGAGCTCTAAGACGACGCTTTCGTCGACATTCATGTGCAGAATGATTCCGTCTAGTCTTAGTAGGGAGTTGAGAAGATTGAGGAGGAGGAATGTTCTCATCCTTTTCACTTGGGTGTTTAGGTTGTGGTCTCTTAGGTTGAATAATAGGAGAAGAGGAAGGTCTCTTCTCTCTATAAGAGGAAGGAGGAGGAACTGCTCCATATAAGGGAGGAATATTTGGTTTAGGAAGGAGACCAAGTCCATCATGACGAGGAAGTATAGGTCTACCTTTAGGAAGTTTATTAGATATAGGCATAATCACATTCATAGGGATAGGTTGGGAATCTTCTTGAGGAAAGACATTAGTTTTATCTTTCAAAGGAAGAACTTCCTTCTCAAGAATGATAGGAATGTCAAGTTTGGGTGTTCTAGGTTCACTTAGAGATAGGATCATATCTTTTTTCCACTTTTGATAAGATTTAAAAAGATGATCACTTCGCAGAGGAAGAGATTAGAATTGTTTAGGCCAAAAGTAATCAATAGGAATGCTAGAAGTTCTTTCAGCTGGTTTAAAGAGACTATGATTGACAGTAACAACTTCACCATTATGGGGAAATTTCAAACACTTGTGAATAGGAGAAGCAATAGCTTTCATGGAAGATAGCCAAGGATAGCCTAGCTTCACACGAAATTGTTCAGATGATGGAATAATAGCAAAGTCCACATCAAGGGATTTGTTATGGACCTCAATAGGTAATGTAATAGAACCAATTGCAGGAGAAGAAAATGCATCAAATAATTTCACAACCACATTTGTTTCGTCATAGATCACTTGATTCAATTACAAAGTAAAAAGAAATTCTTCAGTAATGACATTAATCATACAAGAAGGATCAATAAGCAGTCCACGAGAAGGTGTATTCTTGACTTTTGCAACTATATATAAAGGACCATCAGGTGCCCTGATAGTTTCACTGGAATCAAATGTGATGGAAGGTTCTTTAGGGATTTTCTGCTGCTCTACAAAGTTAATCACATTCGGAGTCATAGACACAAGATCATCAGGTGAGACAGAGGAATCAGTAGTATCAATCGCATTAGAGGTGTGAGAAGGCAATCGATCAGTAAAAATCTTAAGATTTTGGTTAGGAGCAGCTACAGATGTGTTGCCTTTATCATTCACATCAGAAACAGAAATAGTATTATTATCAATCAAATCTTGAATTTTACCCTTTAAAGGAAAACATTTTTCAGTATCATGCCCAGGTTGACGATGAAATTGACAAAAAGATTTGTTATCAAAATAGGGTGAGTTAATCTTTGCAGGATCTATTTGCCTTATAGGAGGAAGAGTAAGAACATTTTGTTCCAAAAACTTATTCATAATACTATGCAATAATTCATTCAAAGGAGTAAACTTTCTTTCTTTCTTGAAAAACTTAGAAATAGGAGGCACACCTGATGCTACATTCACATTGTTGTTGATGATGTTTTCATTGAATTTAATGGACTCTCTATTCGGTTTAAACTTCCCAAATGGTTGTTGACTACTATCACCCTTATCACTCAGAGCCATAGGATTTGCTTGTTCCATTTGACTCACAGTCAGTTCATAATTGTGAAGAGTTGCACACAACTATTGGAAAGAAGTAAACTCAGAAAACAGAAGTTTTTCTCTAATATCTTTTTGTAAATTAGAAATAAAGATTCTTTGAATATCATTGTCAGGTACTGGAAAAGAAATTTGAGCATATAAATGCTTATATCTACCAATGAAATCAGTCAGTTTTTCTTTAACACCTTGTTTACAATGCATTAAATCAATCAAAGTAACTTTAGGACTTATATTGTTTCGAAATTGTTGAATAAAAGCATTTGCAAGTTGTTTGAAAGAAGTAATAGAATAAGAAGGCAACGAGCAATACCATTGTAGGGCTTTATCTCTTAATGTTCTAGTAAACAGTTTTGCAAGCAACCTTTGGTCATAAGCAAAATCAGTACATATTGTTTGAAAGGTCTTAACATATGTTAGAGGATCACCCTTACCATTATAAAGCTCCAAATGCAGAATTTCAACATGTTTAGGGGGGATATCTCGAACAATGTCAAGAGAAAGTGGGCTCACAACATCAAATGTGGGCACACTAAACTTAGATTGATTCATAGAGGCAATTTGTTGCTGTAAAGAAGAGACAGTTTGTGCAAGATTGTTAATGGTTGCTTCAGTCGAAGAGTTCATATTAGACGTGTTAGATTGTGATGGAGGTATTATGTTATTGAAAGAAGGTATTGATTAAGAGTAAGGTGGTGGGACACTATGATAGTTAGTCATAGGAGATGATTGGAAAGGAGGAACACTACAAGGAGGAATGGAATGGTTAAATGAATTGCCCCCTTGCGTCATGTTCATTTGTGGAGATATAATAGGGACACTCATTGAAGGAATGAATGAAGAAGTCAGATTGAATGAAGGAAGAGGGTTGATTGAAGAAGAGGGATTGCCCCCATGACTAGTGATCATAGGAGGAATGTCTTGTATTGAAGTAGTCATTATGTTTGATGTAAGAGTAGGTATACTAGCAATAGGAGTTGTCAAAGGAATAGAATGATTAACTTGAGTAGGAGGTTGTGTATAACCTAAGGTTTCAGCACAACTTTTCATAGGCATCACATTCGAATCCACAATGTGTGCAATACTATGCAAAATATCAATTCCATTCTTATCACTTTGAACCATACATTTTAGACCCTCAATTAATGAAAGAGCTTCACTATCAGGGTATTCTTGAGACATCCATTGTCGAAAATCATCAAATTGGTTATCCAATTTTCAAAGTTGTTCTACAGAAACCTCATGGAGAGCTTCTTCATCATTAAGAGGATTAGAGGAATTACCCATGTCCTCGTTAAATAGGCCATTCAAATTAGGTTCCATCTCCTCAGTAATTACACCTTGGAAAGACTTAATTCTAAGGCTTCGTCTAACGGGAATAGTGTAAGTAGGGCTTATTGTTGTAAAACTCATGCACTAAAGAGAGAGAGAGAAGATTTTGAATTTTAGAGGTAGCAAATTTCAATAAAATCAGCCAATCTCCTAGATTTAAGCTGTTAAATGCAATCAGGACAATCTCTCGAAATTTCAGAAAAAATGTCCGGGATCGTGGCAAACGGAGTGCACACGGTCCTCGCAACTTTTTTCGAAATTTTCAGGGATGAAAGTTATGATGATTTTAAAGCTAATCTGAAAAAATTGAGTGATTTTACGATCTGTAGATAGGCCAAATTAAAGTTGCAATCTCAAAATTGAACCCTACCAAGATTGTTGAAAAATGTAAAATTTGAATTTTGAAAAAGAGAGGGAAACTGAAATTTTGAATTTTATGATTTTAGAAGGAATACTGAAAGCAATGCAAATTTTGAAATTTAAAAGTTGACTCGATTTCATGCAAAATTTGAATTTGAAAGTGGAAATCAAATTTGTTGCAATTAAACACTTAATTTCAAAAGTCACAAACTGCAAAAATTTGAATAAAACACTGAAATTTCGAATGAATGCCAACACACTTTTCAGATTTTAGGACTGTAAGAAACACAATTTTGATATGAATTTCAATTTCAACAATTTTTGAATGATTAGAAGCCTCAATCCAAGCAATCGCTAGACCAACTTTGACTTTAATTTTAAAAGTGTTAAAATTGATAAAATCAGCCAAAATTCTGGATTTTAGCAGAAAAATACAGTAAGATCTAGCTCCCGAAATTTCGGAAAAAATGTCGGGGACGATGGCTCTCGAGGTGCACACGGTCCTCGCAACTTTTTTCCAAATTTTCAGGGATGAAAGATGTTGTGATTTTATTGTGGAATCCAAAGTTACAGCCGATTTGGAAGTGTTTTGATTAGTGAAATTATCAGTCAAAGGTTGAATCAAGAAGGTCTTAAAAATTAGGGTTTTGACATTTAACCACTTAATTTTCAGAATTAAAGCACAAATATGAATTTACAATTTGCAATAGAAGGGTAGATCTGAAACAAGCATTAACAATTAAACATTTCACAAGTTTAATTACATAAAAGAAAATTTTAGGGTTTTTATGCAATTAGCCTCTAAAATTTGCAAAAGATCAAACATGGAAATGTAATTAGGGAAGCAAAATTTTCAGATCTAACCATGAATATTCAGAATGAGGATGTTCACGTCGGGTTCACCAAAATGTAAAGCAGAAAAATTGAACCCTAGTTGTTCTCCCCTCCCCAACTCCAAGGAGAGAGAAGGGGGAGTCACTAGGGTTGATGGTTTTCACTTAAGGGAGACTTTACATTCAAAAGAGGGGTTGAAACCCACAAGATCCAATCCCACGTAATGCAAGATTGGATCCTAAGTGAGTTTCAAGGGTTGTGACATCAAGGATACCCTCTTTTGTAAAGAATGTAGATAGAAAGATTGAACTAGGAATGCATGTAAAGTAGGAAAGATTCGCTTATAAACAGAGATAGGGATATGGGATGAAGCTGCAGACCTGGAATTAGCAGTAAAATGTCGAGACGGTGCTGTTCTGCAAATTTGAGCGAAAGTTGACGGGACGATGGTGCCCGGCGTGCACACGGTCCTCCGAAAAATCCGCGAAACGAAGGGGGATCTGTTCTTCTCTGCACAAGGATTCCAGATCTTCAATTACAGCCGCGTACCTGCAACCTACACACAGAAAAGAGAGGACAATTGGGGGGTTAGGGATGAGGGGTTTGCCTTTAGGTCAAACCCCAGTTTTGGAATTAACCAAGAAATGAGAATGCTGTAAATGTAAATGTTTGTAATGTAAACAAGTACTGATACCTTGTTGTAAGAATGTTTGTATTCTTACATACGAAGGTGTAATGTATGTAGTATGTTGTATGTTGTATGTGGTCTCCTCTTCAATGGTTGAATCCTTGTCTTGAATGCAACACTTAGCCTTGAATGGAGACTTAGAATGCTCAATTGCTTGAAGGAATGCTTGAATGCTTGAATGTTTGAATATCACTTCCGCGTCTTGCTCACATATGTTTTCCTTTCTTTCTTTTCTAGGAGAGGAAAAGTAGTTTATATACTTGTCAATTAGGGCTGATAGACTGATTTTCCCAACCTTAGGTTGACCAGGAAACATTATTTCCTGAATTGCAAACTTAAAGACCCGATGCCCAAAAGAGACCGGGCCCAAAATAGGGCCAGGGACTAGGGCGTTGGGTGCCATGGTCCTGGGGGACCAGGGTGCTGGGTGCCCTCGTCCTGAAGGACCAGGGCGCTGGGTGCCATGGTCCCACCTCCCGGGACAGTAGGGTGCAAGGTGGGATCAGGCCAGGGTGCAGAAAAATGCAGTTTTTGGTGTCACAAGCAAGTTTCGGGGTCTCCATTCAGGTTCAACATTGCGCCGCCATCGTGAAGACCCAAATGCAGTCGAAATTGCAAGTGTCACAATTTTAGGACGCTACATATCCATTTAATGAATAGATCATTTTATTCAAATAAATCCTCCTATCCACTTTTAATTAAATTCAAATTTAATTAAATAGTTATCCTAAATTGAATAAATCTAATTTATTTAATTTCTCCAAATTGCAATCAAATTGAATAAAATCATTTAATTCAATTTAAATCCTATTATCCCCCCATCCACTTGCAAAATCCCAAACCCATTTCTAATCCCTTCTAGAATCTTCTAATTGCTTCTAATTAACCTAACCCCTCCTCTAATCTTTGTCACATCCCTAAGCAAAGGGAAGTCACTTCTCAAAGCCTCAAAGTCTTTGATAACCATTAAAGGCTTTCAACCTTCAACCACTAAATGTCTCAAAGTCTTTGATAACCTTTGAAAGCTTCCAACCTTCAAACACTTAATCCACAAAGTCTCCAATAACCATTAATGGTTAACTCAAACCCTCCTACATGGTTAAAACATTTGTTTTGACTCAACCTCTACCCAACCCATGGGTCTCATTAGGCCTTTAATGCTTTGACCATGATTATCTCTTAATCATTTGCACAAAGGTTTATCCTTGGATTAACTCCTAATCCAGTGGGTAATCCTAACTTAGACTTGACCCTTAGCCTTTAGATAACCATGAGGTCTTTTCAGGCCTTTAATGCCTCCAACCTCTTCTCTCAACCCAATCCTATGTTGACACTTGTCACCATTTTATTGGTGCCAATTGTGCACATGGATCCCCAACTTTCAAACTTGGCCCTTGATTAAACCTTTCAATCCTGACCATCCATTGCCCTGTTTATGCTATAAATAGAGCTCTCATTCCTCCATTCTTAACAATCATCCTTCAAATTTGTAGCATCACACTTATGCTCAGATATATTCAAGCTTTCATTTCATATATGCTCATCATTTAGCCTCTCTTTAAATCAGGAAATAGACTAAATATGCATGTTTAGAGTACTTTCTTTATCATTTTAGCTCGATCATAGACTAAATATAGTATGCTAGGATATTATTCATACTAATCTTGTCATCTTATCATCTAGTTTATTGCATTTCTAAGATCAGGCATAGCTTAGCATACCTTTCATATTAAAAACTATCAAAGCATCCCTCGTTCTTGCATTTGCCATCCCTAAACCATTTTGCTCAGTGATCTGAGAGCAAAAACATTGGTTTGAGGGACATTGTGAGATAGAGAACCATGGGACCCTCCTTGGGAAGCTGAGTAATACTATGTTACTCCATAGCTTGCACCAAGAAGTCCTGTGTGTGTGTGTGGACTAGTATTTAACTAAATTTTCACATATTAAGTTTTATTCGCCCACTTTTCCCGCATACAATAGTAGTATATTATATTGGATTCTCATAATCCATTTTGTAAGTCAGCGAGACTTCATTTTGTAATCGAGCAATGAGCTCTAGGCAGTTGGCCTTCCTGCATGTGCAGGCCCCTCCTTTAAGTAATATCCATTCATGGGTCAGTGAGTGAATATTGTGGGTCACGAATCCCACTGAGGTTTTTCCCACACTTGGTTTCCTCATTAAACATCTTGTGTTATGGTGTGCATTCTATGTTGTCTTTATTGTTCATATTTACTGCATTAATTCTTGTTTACTGGTACACTATTTTGGAATGCAAAATACTTAATAAGGTTAAATATTTTGTAAATTGGTTAGATACTGATTCACCCCCCCTCTCAGTATCTTTGGGACTATCATCAATCCTAACAATCATGATAAATTCACCCCTTCGACATTATTTCACCATATTCATCTCATTCCTATCCATGGACATGGAGTCTCTAATACGCTTGAGAAGTGACAAACAACAACTGGTCTTCTTGGGCTTTATCTGAGACCATTGACTACAAGCTATTTGTAATGTCCACACAGTCCTGACCATGGAGACCATTTGAATGGTCCTCTAAAGAGAGTTCCTAATGAATTCCAATCATTATTGAGTTAATATGGATATTTCCTCAAGGTTTTTGACATCTCTTCTAGACCTTGGAGAGTTTAAGGTGTAGACACTTCTTTTACTATTGATGGTTTTTAAGGTAAATATCTAGCTTCATGATATCATGGTAATTGTTGAGTCGGGGTGGGTATCTCATGGCGTGATGACTGGATAGCTTAAATCATATACATTAAGTTTTGATTTCTAAATTTAAAAATGTTAAACACTCAGAATTAACTTGCTATTTTATAGACTTAACATATTACTTAATGTATGTGATTTAAGATGACCCCAATGACATTCCTCAAATGTTTAAGATAGAACATAAAGTGGAAATACAACCCTTCATCTTGGGTTTGGACAAGCATGGCCTAGAATGCTATCAACAATGGGCATGGGTCGAGCAAGAATTTCTTAGGCATGTCATGGGTCTTGAGTTGTAGGATGAGTCACCATGGGTAGAGGAATTTATGAAAGTAGTTAGTACGGAGGCATTCTATGAAGAAACCTGAGGTGGAATGGATGGCTAGAAGGATGATTTTTTGACCTTTTGTTGGCCCTGGGTGTCAAGGTCTAGCCCCACACATGGGGCTTTCCATGCTATAAATGGGCCTTCAGAGTGACGGTGGTGTTTTGAAGTGGTTCCATGGTTTACATGTTGAATATTGTTCTATTTACATCCCCTCTTTATTCTGGGTCATGGACTATTGTTCCATTTTGTATGGTGACAACCATTGTTAATGTATGAGATTCTAATGTGTTGGAAATTGACACTCAATTGGTTGGTTTCACTATGTTTTCATTGATGGCAACATGGTATCTTATTCCAGCTTCATGTTTTGGTTTAGTTGTGTACCGACAGGCACTTTATAGAAACTACACTAGCACCAGCACCGACACCAACGGGATAGAAGGATTTCTTTGGTTACTGGTAATGAAGGCTGACATCTTCTGGATCTGGCATCGGCAATTGTTTTTAATATTTATGCATTTATTTTATCTAGCTGACATGTCATTTGATATTCTAAATATCTATGTAAGCCAACATAAGGCATGATAAATTGTATAGGGTATATAGGTTAGTTAGATTAGATCATATTGTAAGAGAAGAGAAATAGATATGGTGATGGATATGCAAATGTCATATAATGCAAAATATATCAAAAAGATTATGTATGTGAGGATACTTATGTAAGGGTTATTTCGGTAAAGGGTTTAGGGTTTCAGACTACAACAAATAGAGCTTAAACCAGAGCTATATTCTGGCATAGAAGATGCTATCTTAGCAGTTCAACACTTCTCCGGATTGTAGTCTATATTTATATGTAGTCAATGAGGCTCCTTTTGTGATTGAGCAGTGTGCTCTAGGCTGTAAGCCTTCCTACAAGTGTAGGCCCCTTATATTTTGTAATATCTCTTCATATGGCTAGTGGAATGATATTGTGGGTCACAAATCTCACTGTGGTTTTTCCTCTTTGAGGTTTTCCATGTATAATTTTGTGTGTTATGATTCTCATTTATGTTATTGGCTTATTGGTCTCTTTACTTCTTTCAATTTTGTATGTACCAATATACCGGTTGGTCTATGCATGTTTTAATAAGGCTAAAATTGATCATTCTGGTATAACATTGATTTACCCCCCTCCCCTCTCAATGTTATTGGATTCCAACAATTGGTATTAGAGCCTTGTGCCTCGAAAGAAATTTAACAGCTTGAGGAAGATCCTAAATCCAGAATCCATGGATATGGATTTGGAGAAGCAACTTGAGATGGCACTTGAAGATTATGATGTTGAAAGGTTGACGAACTTAAAGCTAAAATATGAATTGAATTATGTGAAAGAATTCATTCTTGTATTACAAAAGAGGTTATCTATTCAGGATAGGAGGAAGGAACTTTTGCAAAGTTAGGATGATGAAGAGAAAGATGCACTTAAAGAATAATGTTAAAAATTGAGTTCAGAGAACATGGTTATAAAAAACAAAATGCAAGTTATAACTATGATAAGGTCTAAGGAGATTGAGGACCAAAAGAAAAAGGAAGAAAATCTTGTTGTATCCCTGAAGAACAAATTTGAAGAATGTGGTAGGTTAGTTAATGAGAATGATATGTTGAGAACTGATTTAGTACAATCCTAGAGTAATGAACAAGAGCTTGAGAGAGAAATAATAATTCTACGAGAAGATTTAACTATTTCAAGTGAGTATAAAGAAAAATTCAAGATTAGTTTAGCACAACTAGATGATTTATTGAAGAGACAAAGGTAGATTGAAGATTCCAATGGACTTGGATTTGAGCAAGGATAGAGTTTTGGTACTGCTAATGAAGATCAAAACCATAAGGCACCGGTAAGATAATTTAATGCTTATAAATTTAATGGTAGATGTTTTGTTTGCAATAGACTTGGTCACATGGATAGACAATGTAGAAACAGAGCAAATCAGAACCCTTATTCTGCTCCTAGTAAATGTTCTAAATGCAATAAGTATGGTCATAAGATAGGAGATTGCATAATGAATGTTAAATGCTATGCATGTGGAAAGTTTTGACATATGGATGATCAATGCAGGTCAAGAAATTTCACCAGTTTTAGCAAAGCAATTCAAAGGAACAATGTTACATGTTATGCATGTAATGAGGTTGGACATATTGCTAAATTTTGTAGAAGTAAAAATCCACTGGTTGGTAATGGAGGATCAAATGAGAAAGGGGAAGAGAAGGTTAGTGAAATCCAACAAGATCATACTTGGATATGGGATAGGAAGACTAAAGAACAATCATTAGATGGAAATGCACTGGTTACTTATCCGATAGAAGAGGTTGCTCCTGCACCGGCAGGTATCTCATCTGGTAACTGAGGTAGATGCCTTAGGGGTAGGCAAAATTCATGAAGATGCTACATATGCCCTCGGAAGAGGTTCTGGAATATGTTCCAGACATTGGAGATGCTTATCTGGCATGGATATATTCTATTCGAGATCTAGTATCTTTCACCAGTATTCATTTATGTCAATGGAAGATTAGGGTTTTTCTCAAAAGTTTAAAGGTCGAATTCACTTCATTATTGATCACCTTGAATTCAGAGTGATTTCAGAGTGATCAAGGAATTTCAGAGCAATCAGATTTCTTCTTGAGCAATTTCACTGGTGACAAGAAGAATTTGTTAAGGATTTTCACCAAAAGAAATCAAAAGGTATTTATCTTTAAACATGGAAGCAGGATCATCATCTATTCCTATCTTTATTGCAAACCCAACTATAGTAGAGGTCAAGGACTGCCCCAAGACAATTTTCAAGCAGTATCTGCATGTGGCTACCATGGAAGATTCTGTTGGAGCATTTTCCCATTTTCCCTAGGGAGTTTTTGATGTTGAAGATGTTAGGGAATACATACACTGTCACATTAAGGACTTGGGAACATCTGAAATAAAGGGCATGTACATGAGCGAGCTGATGGGAGAATCTAGAAAGATCAAACCGACATACAAGCACATTGAAGACTTAGGGTTTACTAGCATTCTAGACATCCCAGAATTAGAAGATGAGATAATTAGGTATGTTTTGAGAAGAGTACATGGGGAGTTTATATGGCTATATAGACCTTACAAGATCTCCAAGGAAGTCATCCAGAAAATCATTGGTTTACCATCGGTTTGGTAACATCCAGATAAGAAGGTTTCAAATTATTTTGTGAATAAAATCACTAGCGCGACATCTGACAGGAGATCTATGAGAATAAGCACTATTATTGACATGGACAATAGATTCGATAGCATGATCATTGGGTATAAGGTAACTCAGTCAAACCGACTGAATTCTGTTTCCAGTTCTTGCATTTGCGCTGCATACAAAATGATGAGAGAAAATGTGAAATTGGGTCTATGCGGTTGGATGTTAGATGAGTTATTAATAAACCTAGGAAATATTAACGGAGAACAGAAGGGAACCTTTTGGTATGGCAACTTAATAGTCTACTTAATGTGATTTTTCATGAATGATATGTTAGAAACCAGAGACAACTGAGAGGGGGGGGTGAATCAGTTGTCTAATAAATTCAAACCAAAAAATTATTAGTCGTCTTAATGCTTAATACCGGTGAACCAATTAAGTATGTCGGTAGACAGTGTTAACAGTAAATTGCTATACCGATAAGGATTAATGCATGAAACATAAACATAAAGTCATCCATAACACATGACACCAATATTTGTACGTGGAAACCCTGTAAGGGGAAAAACCACGGTGGGAAACCTTACCCACAATTAGATGATACTACTACAGATAGTAAGTGTACAAAAAGGGGTCTGCACATGCAAAAAGGCCAACAACCTAGAGCTCACTGCTCAATCACCAATGGGAGTCACACTGACTACAGTTGGATGGTTAAATCTGTAGGTTAGGAAATAGGAAATCATCACAAGACAAGATAAACATAATAGCTCAATCACAAATGCATTCATTGCAATGAATCTATCCTAAGACACATTCAATAGAGACATGAAAACAAAGCATACAAAACTAATGATTGTGCAAACCAGATGACGATTTGAATGCTCCTTCCACGTGGCTCCATTGTTCTTCTTTCCTCTTCAAATGGTTGGTTGTGGATCTCACCTACAAGTGCACACACATGATTGAAAGCAAGATTGACATTGATTGTTGATCAAGAGTACTAGAAGCATAAATTCGATAGCCTGATTATCAATTACCAATTACCAATTAAGGGATTTGATTGAAGAAATTCATCCAATTTATAGAAGAATTGGAGAGATGACAAGATTAGCATGATTCAATTCAAATGGAAATTGCAAATCAATTATGTCAATTATGACAAATTATGACAAATTATGCACTTTCTATGCAAAATTCGTTGATTGATAATTTATGACAAATTATGACAACTTCTATGTCAAAATTGATTGATTGTCAATTATGACAAATTATGACAAATTGACATGTCATTTCCATGAATTTAGGAGAGAAATAGGAGGAAATTGAAATTAGAGAATGAGGAATTAGGTAAATTAATTAGCCAATTAAATGAACATTTAATTGTAATGAGAAGACTTAGGATAAATAAATAATTTATTAATCCTAAAGGAGGAAATGACAAAACAAGGTTAAATGATTAAATCACGAAACCCTAGAAGACAAATTAGCAATGCGAGAATGACAATTAGGTCTTGATTGAAGATAATTGATATCGATCATGATTTGATAAATGACCAATGTGATAAAAGGATTTGACTGATAAATGCGCCAATTGATGAGGAACAATGACAAATTGATCCAAATTGACATAATTGAGACAAACAACGATCGATGACAAATTAATCGCAAAATGACAAGATTGACAAGATGACAAGGGTTGATGATAAATCGATCGCCAGAGGACAGGATTGACAAGAGGACAACGATCGATGACAAATCGATCGCAAGATTGACAGGAGGACAAAACCCTAATTAGGATTGACGATGTCCAAAATGATGACAAATAAGCACGCACATTGATGCAATAAGATAAGATCAATTAAAATCATGACTGGAGATTGTTGTCGACAAGACCAAATTTGAAAGTGAGACGAATGAAGAATGCAGAAGAAAGACTCGATGCTCGCAAATAATAAAGACCAAGTGCGCAACATAGAAGAAATGTTAATGCGATGCAAAAACCCTAAAATAAGGCAATGCGCAAATGTTAAAGTATGATTCCGCAAGCGTTGACCATTTTTAGGTGTCTACAAAATCCAATAAGAATGTACTACACAAAATTGCATCTTCATATGCTGGATTCAGTACCGGTGTAATGTTGATATGCTTCTACAAAACCTAACTTCACCTTCAAATGATGTCTTCGTGTATGCCTCTTCTTGATCTCACATATACCTTCACTTAAATCTTTTTCGCATTCCACATTTGATCTTACAAATAAGATCTTACATTTATACCATACCCTAAGACCAATTTTAGTAGGTTGTCTCTACAAGATATTACAATAAAAACATTTAACAAATAATATAATATATGATGCAATAACCGATTAAACATGTTGGCTTAATGCATTTACAACAATAATAAATCATCTCCATAGCATGCCATGCTGATCTGGAAAAGATAAACCTGCTGGTGTAACCCTAGATAACCTAGACCTATTTGCCGGTAAAAGAAAATATGCAAATATGAATGTACCAATGATTATTACTTCAAAATAAAGTGTCCACATGATGTCTTCAACATTACCAAGTGTCTTCCATGTCATTCCAGGTACCAATGAACATTATATCCTACTGGTTAACCATATACCAGTAACTATTGCACAGATTACTGCTTGCTGGTAAATGTTGTTGGATCTCCAAAGTAGGTGTATTCAATAGGTGTTGACATCAATGACAAAACCATACCAAAATACCAACAATCTCCCCCTTTGGCATTGATGGCAACACAAGATGGAAAAACCATCACAGTGGCAAGACAGAAATGCCAAATAATATCTCCATTTCTCCCCCTGGGAGTAACAATACCAATTTCTCCTTAGATGTATTTTTCAAAATTTATTCCCTAAAAATCTCTTTTTCTTACTAAAAGATAATGTGTTTTTCCATAGATATCTCTCCCCCTTTGACATCAAATGCCAAAGTCACAAAAGGTCAAGTTCATACAAAATACCAACCAGTTCAATATACCAACTACTCCCCCTTTGAAGTAGCTTCCTCATCAAATACCAGAATAAAGAATTGTCCATTTAATTCTGCCAGTTGATGACAATCATCAACTGTCTAAGTCTCTACCGGTGTTGGTAACCCTGGATAACCTGGACCTATTTGCCAGTAAAAGAAAATATGCAAATATGAATGTACCAATGATTATTACTTCAAAATAAAGTGTCCACGTGATGTCTTCAACATTACCAAGTGTCTTCCATGTCATTCTAGGTACCGGTGAACATTATATCCTACTTGTTAACCATATACTAGTAACTGTTGCACATATTACTACTTGTCGGTGAATGTTGTTGGATCTCCAAAGTAGGTGTATTCAGTAGGTGTTGACATTAATGACAAAACCATACCAAAATACCTACATGATACACCCGGTTTTGGTAAAAGGCAATGGGAATTTGACATCTCAGTAGGGAGACAACTGAAACAGTCAATTGATGCTTTAGGAATTCAGAGAGATGATAAAATATGGGGATATTTCAAGGGGTTTCAGAAATCTATGAAGTCTAGAGTAAGGGTTCCTAAGCATATTGTTGAAAAATATTCAATTGGCATATGTTTCATGGTGAAGAAGGATGAAACACTTATGGAAGAAGTTAAGCCCTGAATGATTTGGATTGACGAAGTGGGATATGAAGTGGATGCACATATTAGATGGAATTAGAATTTGGTGAAATGTGAATTTGGAGGAAATGAAATTAACTGGAATTAGAATTTGAGAGAAATGAAATGAAATTAGATGGAATTAATTGGAATTATAATTTGGGGAATTAGAGGAATTTAATTAATTAATATAAATATAGGAAATTGAATTAATTAAATAATAAAGATTATTTAACTAAGGAAAAGGTCGTAATTAAATAAATAATTGATATTTAATTAATAATTGAGATAGGATTAATTGAATAAATGATGAATTGATAGAAATACAAATAATTAGTAATGGTCAAGGGTGATGATTAGAAGAAATAGTTAATTTAATCAAATAATTACAGAATTACTTGATTAAATAGGCGAATAATTAGTGTAGGACCAATGAGACATTTTTTAGGTGTTTACAATTGGTTTTTTTTTTATGTTCTGAAATAGAAAAAACAAATATTGACTCTCAAGTCTCATAAAAGGTTGTCAAATTAGTTTTTTAATCAAGTAGGAAAATTTTGATTTCAATCTCCTAAAAGTAGGAGAAAAATCCCCAAACACTTTATCTGCCATGTAGGAAGCCACCTCTTCCATGAGGACCCACAAGGTGAATGGAAAAACTAGTAAATAAAAAATATTAGGATAAATCAATATAGACCAAATAATTAGTCAGATTAATTATAAAGGTGAGGAATCAAAGGTTGAGACACCTTAATCCCAACATTCTCCCACTTGCTGAAGACTTGTCAAGAGTCAAATGCAATTAATTGCTTAGGGTCCCAAGGCTCATAGAACTTGCATGCCAGCTAAAATTCTTTATTCTCATTGGCTTCATCAATGCATCTACAACATTCATTAAAGTGTCAACTTTCTCCAACTTCACCTTTCCATCTTCTACCATACAACAAAAATAAATAAAAAATGAACATCAATGTTCTTTGTTCTGGCATGGAAAATAGGATCTGTTGCCAAGCAAATGGCACCCTAACTATCACAATAGATAATAACCTATATGTAGACAGATAAAAATTTATCCTCATGTGATCATCCTGATTTCTCTATTAAATAAATTGATTTCATTATCTATTTAATTGATTTATTACTATCTTCTACTATTTAATTCATTAAATCAATTCATTTTCTTAAACCATTAAAATCTTTCTATCATAAATTCAATCTTATTTATTCCTAATTTGTCCCATTTCCTAAACCCATCTTATTTATCCCCTTTCCTCCTCACCAATCGCATTCATTCAATGAATGTGGGATAATGATTACATCTCCATATCATTCATTGTATCCCACATTTGTCCTAACATTGGGATCACCCATGAGAATATCTATAAATGCATTCTTCCCCTCTCTTTCAAATCTCTCATGCTTCTTGATACTTGGATGTTGTAATGTTGTTTTGAGATTTCATATCCATTTTTAAAAAATTTAAATCATTTTTTTTTCAATCAACCATTTTTCGTTCTTCCATAGCCTCTCGTGTATTATGCAAATCTGAGAGTAAAAGTTTTATCATGCACGTTCTTGGTAGATAGGAAAATAAGAGAATCAAGTGTCTCTTGAATGCATTTTATATCTTTGTTTATTTATTTCAATTTTATGTACTTTATAGGAAGTTTTCTCTTGGCATGATTTTGGATTTTCAAATCTTGTATCTTTGGCTTATGGTTGTACTTTTGAGGTAAAAGAAGTACTTCTCCATATCCTCCACCAACACTATCCTACATCAAACCAATATCATAACACAATCTCTTATTAAGTCAAATGACTTCCTTACTAGCATGTTAGCTGCTATGTACTCTTCTTCTACAATGGATGAAGTGAGTACAACCTTTCACTTACTCATCCAACTAACCATACCACCAAAAATCATGAAAACATATCCATTAGTTGATATTTTGTTATCAATGTCACCTAACAAATCTAAATGCACATATCGGTGAATACTAACTGAATACTGAGGTCCATTAGGATAACCATGAAAACATAGGGAATACTCAAAAGTAGCCCATAAATATTTGAACACACTTTGCATCATCCCAATGTACTCATCCAGGATTAGCCATGTATTGAATAAGGACTCCCACTACTTGGGAAATGTTTAGCCTCATACAAACCATAGCATAAATAAGGCTACCAACAACACTTGCATATAGTATTTTGTTCATGTCCTCCATCTTGGTATAATATTTTGGACAATCCTCCACAAAAATATTTGTCCCCTATAATACTAGAAAACCTAATTGTCCACAAGATATCATGTCGAATCTCTCCAACACTGAGTTAACATACTTATTTTGGCTTAACCAAATCATTTTTTTTGGGTCTATCTATTCTAATCTTAATCTCAATACTATACCTCACTGCACCTAGATCCTTCATCTCAAATTACAATAATAATTGAGACTTCAAATCTGAAATCATACTTGTATCATTCCAAATAAATATGGAATCCACATAAAGAACTACAATAAGGATGTGCAACCACTGTCAGATTTCAAACACACAATGGTTGGATTTAGATCTCAAAAATCTCAATGCTAACACATTGGTGTCAATTTTTTGGTACCACGTTTTAGGAGATTGCTTCAAACCATATAAATACTTCTTCAACTTGCAAACCACATTTTCTTTACCTTTTTCAACAAAATTCTCTCAATGAGTCATATAAATTTCTTCCTCAAAATCACCAAGAAGGAATGGTATCTTCACATCCATTTGTTCCACTTGTAAATCATATGATGTTGCAAGAGATAACAAGAACTAAATAGATGTCAGCTTCACAACAAGAGGTAAAATCTCACCATAATCAACTCCCTCCACCTTGAAATAGCCAACCAATTATGCCTTATGCTTCTCAATATTTCTATCTAGACTATATTTTCTCTTGAACACCCATTTACAACTAACAAGTTTTATTCCTTCAGGCAAGGGCACCAAATCCCATGTAGCATTTTTCTTCAATGAAGCCATTTATTCATCAATATATTTTATCCAATAATCTACATCACTCATACCCATAGCCTCTCTAAGAGTCTCAGGCTCAACAATGTTAGCAATCAAACTATATATGCAACTAGAATACAACAAAAAATATACAAACCTTTATGGTGATAACCAAATATTTTAGATTTCTTCCTATCACAAGTATATTTCCTCAAATGCTAAGGTTGAGTTTCTTCATCTTATTTAGAATTCTTAGAGATACTAGATTTCTCCATGTTATCAAGTCTAATAGGAGTATGTAGTTCATCTCTTGTCAGAGTAGATAGAACTTGAACTACCTCTTTATTATGTTTCTCCTCTTATTCTAGATTTAGATTAACCACAGAAGGTGTCTTCTATCAAAATATCACTCTTATACTATAGAGAAAATTTTGTTCCATTGGATTCAAAAGCTTGTACCCCTACACATTGACACCGTAGTCAATAAAGATACACTTTACTACTTTATTCTCCAGTTTAGATTTTTCTCCATAGGAACATGAGCACAAGCTTCACAACAAAATACTTTGTGATTTCTCATCAAAGTCATTTTACTAGACCACACCTTCATGGGTGTCTTATTAACATGCATAGATGTAGGAGATCTATTGATAAAATAATGTATGCAATGGTTATAGCTTCAACCCATAACTTTTGTTCAATACCAACACCACTCATCATACTCCTAGCCCTCTCCCCATCAATTTCCTATTCATCCTCTTTGAAACTCCATTTATTTTCAAGTGCATGAATTTGTACTATTTCTCTCAATCCCATTGTCCTAACAAACTTGTCAAAATCTTTTGAACAAAATTCACTATCATTATCAGTCCTCAAATATTTAATCTTTATACAAGTCTAGTTTTAAACAAGTTCCTTAAACTCCTTAAATTGACTAAATATTTTGTGTTTACTTTCAAGAAAATAAACAAGTTTCGTTCTACAATAGTCATCTATGAATGAGACAAAGTACATAGATCTAGATATAGTGTCATAAATTGCACCCCATTTGATTCTACGCTACATAAGTGCCTTCACTTTACACCAATTAAAGAACTTCATCTTTTTGCCCTTTTTGTTTGCATGGATTTCCTAGTCAGCCTTTTTCCTAGCCTTTTCCCAACCTCATTGACTATTTGGCTCATGTACGTTGTGAGACACCCACACACTGCACTAGCATCCCATTAATCTACAAACTAAATGTGATCATTTGAGTAGTATGCCTACAATTGGGAGAGTTTGTAACGTCTCCTCCTATGCCTAACGATGTCAAATCAATTCCCAGGCTTCACATATTTCCTTGGGAGCTTCATTTGGTCTCTCTAGAAATTCATTAAAACCTCTTGCACACTCTTTGAGCACTCTACATAGCCTGCAACTTCTTGATTATTGCTCTTGCATTCCACCATTGTTATATGTCATTAATCTTCTCACAATATTTGCACCCATGCATTGGAGGACTCTTGGTGCTCACCTTCACTCCAACAAGCTCTTTTTCTCTTGATGTTGAAGGGGATTATCTTCCACTTTGTTTTCATTGTATTATTGTATCTCCAGTAGCATATTATTTATCTAGTGTTATCTCATAGCATCTTCATCCATTATCTATCATCTTAGTTGTCCATGGAGGTGGAATCACCAAAGCAAGGGTGTGACTATGGTAGACCTCTATACACATCCCTTGTTGGCATATGCACACTCCAATGAGACATTGTACGTGATTGAAGGTTTTGTCATTGATGGAAACCTTACAATCCTATGGCATCAGCAAGGCATTACACCGACATCAACAAAACACACTCTACATCGGCACTCAGAACACCGGCACTGGCATATAGAAAGGAAGCATACCAGCACAGAGGCCGATAGGATTTTTGATATATTATATTTTGTTTATTATTTGAAAAACTTTGTAAGCCAACTTGATATCATTGTAAAATGACTTATATATATAAGAAGTCATTGTAGAACATTTTTGTAAGAAAGGAGAAAAAGATTAGGCAGACCTATTATGCGAAATATAGGTTAAGGGGTATATGTAAAGAAAAGAGTAGAAATCGGTACTGAATCTAGCATTGAAGATGCTATTGTAAAGTAGTACAAGTTATTGGATTGGTATAATCCACATTGTAAGTCAATGAGACTTCCCATTTGAGCAGTGAGCTCTAGGCACTTGGCCTTCCTACATGTGCAGGCCCCTATTGTAAGTAATATTCTCTTATTGGCCAGTAAGTGAATATTGTGGGTCACAAATCCCACTGAGGTTTTTCCCACACCAAGTTTCCTCGTTAAATAATTATGTTATAGTGTGATTTTCATGTGGTTTCTTTCATTTATGTTTATTGCATTATTTCTTGCATACCGGTACACTGTTACAATATGTTCTACATGTTTTAAGTTGAGAAATTCTAATTATCAATTAGATACTGATTCACACCCCCCCCCCTCTCAGTATCTTTGAGTTTCCTAACATCCATAACATTTTCTCTTTGTCATGTGTGCAAGTTTTGTTGGAGAAAATATTTCGCTATTGGAGGCTTCAAATCGTGTACCAATTGTAAGATCTTTCTTGCTTATTCTCTTATTTTGTTGAATAGTGTTTTAGTCATTTTCACATGTATTTACTTAGCTTAGAATTTTTCTAGAATACACAAATGTCACTTATTACTTTTTGTACCCATCTATGTTCTATGTCTGTATGAGACCTTAGTGCACCGTATTGTCATCTTTGACCCATGTGTGTATCCTTGAATGAAGACTGTGTATATGTTATCTGAAAGTCTTTGTGACTTGTCCTTTCAAGTTAGGTAGTTTGACAGACCTTCTATCCAGTTAAACTCTAGACTTAGAGGTTTGGGTAGTTAGTAGTGTGTATCTCCTAAATCACTAGAGCGCCAATATAGTGAGGTGGAGTAGGTCTATTTTCTCCTCCATGATTTCATCACCTTGAGGGTGTCAAATTTCCTCCTCTACAATAGATAAAGAAGGAACATTAATAGGTTCAAAAAAATCTACATACACATAATCCAATAGCCTAGAAGACTAATGAGAACTAGAATAAAAGGAAGCACAATATTGTTTTGCATGTACACAATGTTAAAAAGGCCTAACTCACTATTACAATCAACAAGGCCTTCAACAAGGCTCTTACTTTCAAGGGCACTAAGACCCTTCTCACAAATGGAACCAATTCTTTGGTACCATAACATGATTTTCTCTATTGCGATTTTCATCTGTAAGGCACATGAGAACCCTTTGGAACTCCAATATTCTTGGTGCAAGAAAACCTTGGTCATATTGATACCTTATGAAGGATTTTGTCATGATTTTTAGTTTTGGTGTTGTTTCAAGTTGTAATAAGGTCCTAAGGACCATTTGTTGTCATTTCAAATCAAGTTGCAAGGCCTTTGATGCCATTTGAGTCATATAGGCCTATAAGGTCCTGATTAGGTGAACATTGGTCAAACCACTCCAGGTGTGATTAAAATGAGTGGAAGTGATGTAATTGATGCTATATTGTATATTTTGATATGTCTTAGTGGTATATGTGAAGTTTTGAATCAATAAGTTAAGTAAGCCAAAAGTTGTCAAAAGATGTAAAAGTTGCTTGTCAACTTTTACGTCTTTTTAGTGCAAGTTTAATGTTGTTTATCTTTCCAATGGTCACCCTTTTAAAAAATCAGTTTGTGGCCATTGGAATAGGGAATGATAAGTTTAAATAGCCTCATTTTGGTTTTGAGGCAAGTTGTTTTTTATGTATGTACAAAGTTTGGAGAAGAATCTATAAAACTAAAGCTTATTCTCTATAATTTTTCAGTAACATTGTTGCAAAAAACATTCATAAATTCCTTGTACGGATGAGTAAAGATGTGAAACAAGGTTCATTGGAAAGATATATGAATTATATTTCTTTTGAGACCCATTTTGTGAGATTCAATTATGTGCAAGATATTTTGTGGGCATTTTCCTAAAAACTATCTTGAAACCCTAGTTTCAAGGGTTTAGATTGAGTTATGTAGATATCTTGCCATTCCAATGAGATCATAACACAAAAATTTGTGGAATGGTAGATGAAAGTTTTATATAAATTAATTTTCTTTCATTTTTGTAGGGAAAAATTTTGAGGCTATTTTGAGGGGTCGAATGCCTAACATCTTCATGTGTTAGGCCAAGGAAACATAGGTGAGGTGAAGGGTTTGGATTTTGATGCCAAAAAAAAGAAAGGTGATACTAAATCCTAAGTAATATTTCCATTTTTTACATCCCCTACAATTATAAGTGTATCTATGTATTTGTGAAGTGTTCCTAAGACACTTGGTGTGTAAAAGAGACCTAATTGTGCACACAAAACCTGCAAGAGTATGATTTTGACTCTAATGTCTGAAAGCAACTTGTAGGGATTTTTACATATGTTGTGTAACTCTAATAAGGTTATCTCAAAATGCTTTTGGTTCATACCCCTAGTCAGAGGTTGAGAAGTTAGGGGCCAAAAACCATCTGGACTGTCCTAATAGGGCTAGTATCCTTGTGTGAAGAAAGTACCCTTATTGGTGGTTTCTAATAAATGCCAAGAGTTGGGATAGGGGTTTTGTGGTTAATTGATTCTCAAAATACTCTAAAAATAGTGATTTCCTTGTGTGTGTTGGTGGATCACCATATTGACCCTTGTGGTATAGTTGTCATGTTCCCATTATGCATAAGAAGTTAATCATGAAATCCCATTGCAAGTCCGAGTCAATTGTCCATGTTGAAATGTGTTTTGTCTAGCCTTCCATCCACTCTAAGACCTTTGCATCACAGTGACATTAGAGCCAAATTCTAATTGTCTAAGGGAAGAGCTTGGTGTGTAAAGAAGAGTAAATTGTCTTGTGAAGACAAAATCCTTCCAAAAGGTGGGTTAGTGAGGGCCAGGACATTAAAGGCCCTAGAAGATGATATTATAGCAATGAAAGCTAGAGATAGAAATAGAGAGAGGGTTGAAGAAGGTTATAGCACAAAAGAAGAAGAAGAGGGTAAAGAGGGAGACCCTCAAATGAGTCCTCAAGAAGAGGAGATGGCTCCTGAAGAAAGAAGGCTTCTCAATGCTTTGAAATCAGTGAGATGGGAGACCTCTGATGTAAAGATGGATCTTCCAATGTATGGAGGCAAGATAGATGCTGAGGAGGTAATAGAGTGGGTTGATTCTCTAAAAAACTAATTTGAGTACAAGGAAGTGCCAAAGGACAAGAAAGTGAAGTTTGCAAAAAAAACATTGAAAGGGGTTGCCTTGACATGGTGGAACTATACCCAAGGAGAAAGGGTGAAGAAAAACAATTCCATGATCAATTGATGGGACAAAATGGTAAACAAATTGAAGAGTCAATTATTACCTATAGATTATGAGGTCCAAGTGTTCAAGAAGATGCAAATATTGAAGCAAAAAGGCATGGATGTGGCTTTCTACACCAAGGACTTTCATAAACTTTGTCTAAGGTCCGGACATGTAGAAAATGAGAGGGAGAAGGTAGCTAGATATGTAAATGGTTTGAAGTTCAAAATTCAAAATGAAATCATCCTTTTGACCCCAAAAATAGTGGATGAGTGCTTCCAAGTGGCCCTAAGGGTATAAGAGAAGTTGAGAAGAAAACATGAGCAGAAAGGAAGAGGAGGAATAAATTATAGAGGTAATGAAAATTTTGGAGAAAGAGGACAATCCCAAAGGCAACAAGGTGAATCTAGTGCTCATAATGAGCAAGGTGGGGAGTCAAACAATAGAGGAGGCTTCAGAAGTAGAAGGCCAAATGGTAGAGGAAGGTTTAATGGACCATGAAGGGGTTCCAACACCTTCTCTAGTAGGTGTCATGTGTTTGGACACCAAACCTTCAATTTCTCTGAGAGACAAGCATCAAGTTCCCATGGTGGGGAAATGAGGAACCAATTTGTTCAAGAAGAAGATTGCCAAAGTGTGGATTCACCTTCTAGGCTTGCTGATTTTGAAAGTGGAGAAATTTTAGTGATGAGAAGGACACTTCTCAAGGTACCAAGAACTAAGGATCTATCCCAAATAAAGTCCTTGTTCAGGACCTCATGCAAAGCACATGGTAAGTTATGTAAGGTAATTGTAGATTAATGCTCCACTGATAACCTGGTGTCCTTAGAAATGGTTGAGAAGTTAAATCTAAAAAGAAACCCTCATCCCACTCTATATAGGGTATCATGGTTGAACAAGGGTCAACAATTGCTTTTGAATGAACAGTCTTGGGTAGAGTTTCATATTGGGGGTTATAAGGATATGATCCTTTGTGATGTTATTCCCATGAATGCTTGTCACAATCAATAAGGCCTTCAACAAGGCTCTTACTTTCCAGGGAACTAAGACCCTTCTCACAAATGAAACCAATTATTTTGTTCCATAACATGATTTTGTCTATTGGGAGTTTCATCTGTAAGGCACATGAGCACCCTTTGGTAGTACAATATTCTTGGTGCAGGAGCACCTTGGTCAAATTGATACCTTATGAAGGATTTTGTCATGATTTCATTGTGTTGGTGTTGTGTCAAGTTGTAATAAGGTCCTAAGGACCATTTTTTTTCATTTCAATCCATTTGTAATCATTTTCAAATCAAGTTGTAAGGTCGTTGATGCCATTTGAGTCATATAGGCCTATAAGGTCCCGATTGAGTCAACATTTGTCAACCCACTCCAAGTGTGTCCAACATGAGTGGAAATGATGTAATTTATGTTATATGGTCTATTTTGATATGTCTTAGGGGTATATGTGAAGTTTTGAGTCAGTAAGTTGAGTAGGACAAGAGTTGTCAAAAGATGTAAAAGTTGCTTGTCAACTTTTACATCTTTTTAGTGCAAGTTTAATGTTGTTTTCATTTCCAATGGTCACCCCTTTCAAAAATAAGTTGGGGGCCATTGGAATGTTAGGATTAATGATAGTCCCAAAGATACTAAGAGGGGGGGGGGGGGGGGGGTGAATCAGTATCTAACCGGTTATTAGAATATTTAAACTTATTAAGAACTTTGCATCCCAAAATAGTGTACCGGTAAATAAGAATTAATGCAATAAACAAGAACAATAAAGACAGCATAGAAAAAACACCATAACACAAGATGTTTAACGAGGAAACCCGGTGTGGGAAAAACCTCGGTGGGATTTGTGACCTACAATATTCACTCACTGACCAATGAATAAATATTACTTACAATGAGAGGCTTGCACATGCAGGAAGGCCAATTGCCTAGAGCACATTTCTCAATAAGAGTCACATTGACTACAAAAGTGGATTATAAAATCTAATACAATGTACTACTTCAAATTATTATCAACTATGCTAGGTTCAGTACCGGTTTAAGCTCATTCCATTACCAAAACCTTCACTATCAATTATATCATAATATAATCCTCTATCTCTTTCTTACTTCACTTTTTAATGACCTATAAGATCTCCTACATATATACGAGTCTTTTACAATATGCCATTCCATCTTTACAAGAGATATTACATTTAAATACAATAAACAAAAGTTTATTCACTGTCGACTGGGGTGTCGGTATGCATTGTTGCCGCTGTCGGTGAAGTATCTATCGGTGTATGTAGATGTCTATGCTGGTGTGGGTAACTGTTGGTGGCTTACCAGATGAGTGCTAGAAGGTTGCTAGATGGTTGCCATCAATGACAACACCAACTATTCTCATAAGTGTGTAGAATGCCAAAATAGAATGGGGCATGAGAATTTTAAATAGCCTCATTTTGGTTTAAGGTAGGTTGTTGTTGATGTATGTATAGAGTTTGGAGAAGAATCAATAAAACTAAAGCTTATTCTCTACAATTTTCTTGCAACATTATTGCAAAAGTGTTCATATCTACCTTGTATGGATGATGCCTGATGTGAGACAAGGTTCATTGGAAAGCTCTGTCAATTGCCTTTCTTTTGAGACTAATTTTGTGATATTCCATTGTGTATAAGGTATTTTATGGGTATTTTTATACAAATTGTCTTGAAACCCTAATTTCAAGGGTTTGGACTGAGATATGTAGATATCTCACCATTCCACTAAGACCATAACACCAAACTTGGTGGAATGGTAGATGAAATTGTTCTCCAAATGGGTTTTCTTTAATTTTTTCAAGGAAAACACTTTGAGGTTATTTTAGGGGGTTGAATGCCTAACATCTTCATATGTTAGGCTGAGGAAACATGGGTGAGGTGAAGGGTTTGGATTTTGATGCCAAAATAAGAAAGGTGATGCTAAAACCTAGGGAATATTTCTATTTTTGATATGCCCATGCCATTAGAACTAGATTTGTGTGTTTGTGAAGTGTTCCTAAGACACTTTGTGTGTAAAAGAGACCTAATTGTGCACCTAAAACCTGCAACAGTTCGAATTTGAGGGGTTTTTACATATGTTATGTAACTCTAAATAGTGTATCTCAAAATGCTTTTGGTTCATACCCATGGTCAAGGGTTGAGAAGTTAGGGGCCAAAAACCATTCAGACTATCTTAAAAGGCCTAGTAGCCTTGTGTGAAGAAAGTACCCTTATTGGTGGTTTCTAATCAATGCCAAGTGTTGGAATAGGGTGTTTGTGGTTAATTGATGCTCAAAATTCTCAAAAAAATGTGATTTCCTTGTGTGTGTTGGTGAATCCCCATATTGACCCTCGTGTCATAGTTATCATGTTCCCATGATGCATAAGAAGTTGATCATGAAAGCCCATTGCAAGTCTGAGTCACTTGTCCATGTTGAAATATATTTTGTTTGACCTTCCATCCACTCTGAGACCTCTATATCAATTCCTCTTTTCTTGATCTAACAATAAGTATGTAGAATTTAAAAATTCCTTCTTTAGCATGCCTGAAGAACTATTGCACTATATTGTGCATGAATCCATATTGTACAAGGTGCCAATTTGAACATATATATCCAACACCACAAATCCTCTATTCATCTTGCATCCTTCATCCAAGAAACCATGCAGACTTGAATCATTCAATTTACTCATTGAAAGTAGGTTTTGTGTCAAACTTGGATATGTAATACACCATGAATCCCCTTCACTCATCCATTAGAGAATTTAATATTAATTCTTCCATGACCTAAATTTTTTTGATGAGAATCATCACCCAAAAACACCTTTTTATCATCATACTCTTCATACTTTGAGAGCCAAACACTATTAGGGGTCATGTGGAAAGAAGCTCTTGAGTCTATCAACCACACATCTTCTGATGCATGTGTTGGCAATACAATAAATGAATCTGTATCATCATGTGAGGAATTTTCAAAATCAAAATTAGAGAAATTATTTTTACCTTACTTTTTCTTCTCCACCATGCACTCTTCGTAAATATGACCATATTTACCACAATTCTAACATTTCATCTTCTACTTTCCAGGATACTTAGATCTCCCCATAAATTTATATTTTTCTTTATTGTCCTTTTTATTTTTTTTAGCTCTTATGTGAACAACAAAAGCTTATTTGGCCATTTTAGAATATTTTTTCATGTCTCTTAAAAAAAAGTGATGCAACTACCACATCCATTTGTGATCCCTTGAATCTAGCAAGGAACATAATATAAGCATGCATCTATTGGACAATGCTATTGCTAGGATATGTTGTTATCATTGATGTCAACATATTCCTGCTATGGTGACTATAGATTGGTTTATTGGGTTCATGATTTGGTGTATGAAGTATCTTTAGTATTATTATATTCTTTTGTACTGGTGTTGGTGATACATGAAGCTTAATTGATCATATCAGATAATCCAGTTTTCTAATTTCTTTATCTGATCCATGCTTTGCAGAGTTCATTATTTCCTCTGGTATATTCTGGTGTGATTAGCTCAAGATCTGAGATTTTGGGACATTGTTTGGGATGGTCTTGTTTATCTTCATTTCAGATGGTTTGTGATTTGGTGCTCCACAAGTTATCTTTTCTTCATGATAGTTGTTGTTGGTTGAGTTTTCTTGAGTTTCAAATATTGATCGATGAAGATTTGATAAGTGGTGTTGGTGTAGTTGTTGCTGATGATTCTAACATGCTTGCTAGTTATTCGTAAGTATTTCCTATTTGTCTTGATGATCCGCATTGATCATTGTGCGAGTTCTTGTTGATTTTGCTGAACCGGTGATGTTCTTCATGTTATGCAGTTTTTTTGATGGTATATTGTGTTGCAGTTGATCTTCGTGTGATTTCCGATGGTGTTGCATATTTGGAGTTTTGAATTAGGTCCATTCTATGTCATGTATATCATTATATTGTTCTAGTGGTTGATCTTTGTATCGTGTGATGTAATTTTGTAATTGTGAGTTGAGGGTTTAGTCAGCCTTGTTATCAAGGTTGATGAATTGTATAAATAGGTGAAATGGTCATGCAAATTAGGTGTCATGGTTGTGTATGCATTATCAGAGAGTGGTGTATGTGCAATCAAGTGATTCATCCTTCAACATTGTGATTGAGAAGAGATGGTGTTGTAGAGAAGACAATTGAGCTTAACCAGAACTGTCATTAGGCATTTGGAGACGTTATTCTTTCAATTCATTTATTTTGGATTATATTCCAAATCTTGTTGTAAGTCAGTGAGACTTCCCTGAGGGTTTTAGCCTTCTAGGTCATTATCTTTTGAGCAGTGATCTCTAGGCAATGTGCATAAATGCATGTGCATTCCCTATTGTAATATTTTCACATACTACTAAAGAGTATCATCTTATCATGGGTAGGTTCCCACCATGGTTTTTCCCTTAACCAAGTTTTCCATGTCAGAATCTTGGTGTTGTGTGTTGTGTTATCAATTTGCTTATCTTTGTTATTTCTGTAGTTTATTGGATCTATTTTTGTGATTAAGTTTGTAGATCCGGTGAAAACTGATTCACCCCCCCCCCCCCCCGCTCAGTTTTCCTCCATTGTTGCTACTAACAATTGGTATCAGAGCTAGATCCTCTGGAAGAAGCTTAACCACTTGAGGAGATCTGAGATTGCAACTAGAACTGGAGGTCTTATCTATAAGGAGAGTTAGAGATTTTATGGTAGTAACTATTCTATTGTTGGTATTGAGTTGTCATTGATGTCAATCAGCATTGCAGGCAAGCTACCAGTAGAGGTATGTCATTCGATATGAAGAAGAGTGTATTAGTATGGTGAAAAAAAAATAAGGTATTGAGAAGATTAACATGAAGGCTTTTCAACTGGTTTGCTGAAAGACAAGTAGTTGTTGAGACTATATATGACTTCACTGGTATGAGGTGAGATACATGTGTGTGAGAGCATGTTGAATGATAACCAGTAGTGCTTGAACTAGTCTGGAGTTTGGCTGCCTATTTATGATGAAGAGGCGGAATTTTAAAGTAATCACAAACCATTGGAGGTGAAGATGTGCTACCAATGTAGTGTGCACTACCGAGTAGCAAGAGAAGAAGATCTTACCAGTAAAGGCTTGTACCAGTATGAGCTTGATGAATGTTCAAGTGTAAACTAATTGTGTATTGGTGAGCTAAGTGTATGACCATTGTGATGCCATGTGGAGATGAGGTGGCAAACATGCAAAGGTTAGTGAAGCCTCCAATGACATGGTTGTTGAAATGGCTAGTTGACATTAATGAAATAGCCAAAAATCACAAGATTGTAACTAAATGATGCAACTCAAGGAAGAAAGAATGATAGAGGAAGATCAAGGAGTAGTTGGCACCTGGATCAATGCAAAGAAATCAGATTGCAAGAAGATCTCAAGAAGGAAACAACTAAGCTTTTTATGAGTCGACAAATTCAAAGGTAGAAAATCATGTACGAGATTGCTATATTTAGCACGTATCCATTAATAATGAAAAACATTTATAGATGCATTCCTCGAGGAGAGGTGATCGATCCAAGACAGACTGGATTGGATCTCATGCAGATTTTGTCAGGTGAAGGAAACCCTAATGCCCCAAGTTTGATTTGATTCTTGGCGGGAAAGCTCAAGTTTAAATATGATGACCCAAGACTATGATTATTGCAGCTGCAGAGTAAAGACTAGTGTAAATTATTGTCTGAGAGCCGAAGAGATAAACACTTCAAGTGTTTATGAGCGAAGATCAAACTGATAAGGAGAAGCAGAGAAAACTGATGTAAGGAACAACAAGTGGACTGTACATTGAACACAGAGGTGAGAAACCGGCAAAAGTTGTGCCTGCTTGAGATTGATCGAGTGTGAGTTGAAAGATATTTGTGAGAGGGGATTGAGAAAATTAATCAGCAAAGTCAAGTTGCAGAGTGGGTGGAGAGAATACAGACTGGTAAGGCTAAAGCTGATAGAGGAGAATATTGTAAGGTTGCAAAACTTCATTTGCAATAGTGATTTCATTTGTACATCTGAGTCTTATATTATTTTCACTAAGTTGTAGCTTAGTGTAGGGGTTGTATCTCCTTTAGGTTGTTGCCTATAAATTGTGCAGGGGTTGGTTCTCCTTTGAGTTGGTGCTCTTAAATTAGGGGTTGATGCTCCTTGGGTTGGTGCCCTAAAAATTGTAATCAGAGGTTCTTTGTGAGGCTAGATTGGAGCAGAAGATCTTCAACACCTATTCTCATCGAGTTTTTTCTCACATTGGGTTTTCCTCATATATATGGTGTTGTGTGTTGTATTCTTGTGCTTATGTTATGTTAATATTTTAACAACTTCATTTACACACCTAGTTTGCACTATTTGAGCTACCTGTTAGCAATCAGTTTGTTTTATATACTACCGGTATCTCTCTGTTAAAGAAAAAGAGTTTAAATCACTAACTCACCCCCCCTCTCAGTGATCCATTGTGTCCAACAATTGGTATTAGAGCAAGGTTAACCTATTTTGTCCAAGCATTCTGTAGCTTGAGTAGATCCTATCAAGTGTTCATAATGGCAAGGAATGAATCCACCTCCTCAAAAGCTCCTATGTTTGATGGAGTAAACTATTATTTTTGGAGTAGAAGAATGGAAACCTACTTGTCCTCTCTAGGTTGTGATGTATGGATGTCAGTTATGAATGGGTACACATTTCCTAGTAATCCCCCTACTGATCTAGATGCTAAGAAGGAATATGAGAGCAATGCTAAAGATAAAAATGCCATTCATAGTGGGTTATCTAATAATGAGTTTGTTAAAGTCATGCACCGCTCCTCTGCTAAAGAAACTTGGGATAAGTTGTAGAAGATATTTGAAGGTGATGCTAAAGTCAAGGAAGCCAAGCTGCAGACATGGAGAGCACAACTTGAGGGTTTGAAAATGAGAGATGAAGAGAAGATTGTTGACTATCTTCAAAGGGTTGATGAAACAACAAACACCATTAGAGGGCTTGGAGAAGAAATAAAAGATGAAATGGTAGTAAAGAAAGTACCTAGATCTCTTACATCTAAGTATGATACAAAAGTCTCAGCAATAGAAGAAGAAAAATATTTGAAGGTTTTTACAATGGATGAGCTGTATGGTTCCCTAACTTCTTATGAGATGAGGATTGTCGGCGTTGAGGCTGTGAAGAAGGAAGTTGCATTCAAAACATCAAGAAAAGGAAAAGAAGATTCTACTCATGATGCAACAGGTGAAGACTGATGAAATTATGTCCAACTTTGTGAGAAGAGTGGAAAGAGGTTTTGGGAAGAACAAAGGGAAGTTGCCTTTGAAATGTTTCAACTATGGAAAGGTTGGACATTTTGTTGCTAAATGTCCCTATGGTAATAAAAAGGAAGATGCTCAATCAAGTGGTAGTAGATCATATGGTAAATACATGAAGAAGAATGACTACCGCCATGGTAAGAGAGGAAACTGGAAACAAAGAAGTCTCTACACCCATGAAAAAGATACCTCAGATGATGATAGTGCTTCTGATGACTGATGCATTAAGGATGAAATCAAAGCAAATCTTTTCATGGCCCAAGATGTCCTGGTACAAGAAGAAGAAGAAGAAGAGGAAGCAAAAGTAGATCTAGAAGCTGAACTCATTAATGCCTTAGATGAGTTAAAGAAAATAAGAAGAGATGTGAAGAAGGTGAAAAAGGCTATAGCTGAAGAACAAGAGCTATTAGAGCAATCTCTTGAAGAGTCCAAGAAGACTATTGCAGATCTAAAACTGCAACTAGAAGAAACCAAAATGATCAGTGAAGTTACTAGTACCAGTCTGAGTGAAAAGGAAAAGGAGCATCAAAATCTAGAAGCAGAAGTACTAAAACTCTGGAAGGAATTAGAGAAATGTCAGGAAGAGATTAAAGTTAGAAGAAAATATGAAGGCAACACTGAAGTTGTAGACAAGATGTTGAGCAAACAGAAGCAATCTAAAGATACCACTGGCTTAGGTTTTCAAGAAGGTCAAAGTTCAAACAGTAAAGACACATCTGATAAGAAAATACAATTCACCTCTTCAAATGAAGGTGAAGAGAAGAAGACATTCATAGTAAGCAAGGATATTGACAAGAAGACATATGCAGATGCTACTAGAAATTGCCACACAAATCAATACACTCAATAAATGAACCGGAGACCATACTCAATGCACCAACATGCAGATCCAAGGAGAAATGAAAATATTGATTATGAAGGATTCACAAGAGTTAGCATCATGAAAGGAGACCCCTAGTGAGACAGTTGTTTGCAGGTTCAAGACAACCTAACCGGTATGTTCCAATTTTTCATGGTTATTGTCACTGGTGTAATAAGTTTGGTCATAGAATGGTGGACTGTAGGAAAATGAATGTCAATCTAAGTTTTGAGAGTAGAAACACTTATGTTGCATTACAAAGTACAAATGTTACATGTCATAATTGCAATGAGTTTGGTCACAACAGTTATGAATGTAGGAGTAATATGTAAATGTCCTACAAGAATGTATTGAGTACATCTTATAGTGCTAATGTGAAATGTTACAAGTGTCAAAATTTTGGTCACATAGAAAGGTTTTATAAGTTGAGAACTATCAAGCAAAATAAAATAGTACCGGATGAGAAGTTAGAAACAAAACTGGAACACAAAGTGACAGAAAAGGAAAAGAAAGAAGAGAAACTAGTTTGGGTAAAGAAGGAGAAAACCAAGACAGAGTCCAGCCTGATTGTGTAGACTGCTCTACATGTTGAAAGGAGGAATCTGTGGGTATTTGATAGTGGTTGCTCAAATCACATGACTGGAGATAAGAAGAAGTTCATCAAGATTGATGATTGGAATGGTGGTTCAGTCTAATTTGGTGACAACTCCTCTATCAAGATCAAAGGTTGGGGTACACTAAATATTGATGGCAAGCTCAAGGCTCATCATGTGTACTATGTGGAAGGACTGAAGCATAACCTGTTGATTGTAAGTCATATGTGTGACAAAGGGTATAAATTCTCATTTGACTCTACTGGTTGTCAAATAAGAAAGCAAAATACAGATCAAGTTGTAGCAAAAGGAAAAAGAACTGAGAGTAATATCTACAATCTGAAGGAATGCTATGAGTCCCAATGCATGATGAGATAGGTTGACAAAAGTTGGTTGTGGCACCAGACATTAGGCCATATGAATTTTTATAATCTAGTTAAGATAAGCAAGAACCGGAATGTGAGAAATATACCTTAGATTATAAAACCGGCAAGAACATTCTATGATGAATGTGTCAGAGGTAAGTAAGCAAAGGTCAGCTTTGAAATAAAAGAATATAACACCTCAAGACCTTTAGAGTTGATACATACAGACTAATGTGGGCCAACAAGGACAAGAGCATTGGCAGGAGAAAGGTATTTCATGTTGTTCACAGATGATTACTCAAGAATGACTTGGGTAACCTTCCTGCATGATAAGTCACAAGCATTTGAGAGATTCAAAATTTTTAGGAAGATGGTGGAAAATGAAAGTGGACACTGGTTAAAATTCTTAAGATCAGACTGGGGTGGAGAATTTTCTTCCAATGAATTTATTGACTACTATGAGAAACATGGAATCTGAAGATAGTATTCAACTGCTAGAACACCTCAACAAAATGGGGTGGTAGAGAGGAAAAATATAACAGTGAAGGAGATGGCTAGGACTATGTTGAATGAGGCCAACATACTAGATATATACTGGAAGGAAGCAGCTCATACTGTTGTCTACACTTTAAATCATGTATAGTTAAGAGTGAATGGTAGAATGACTCCTTATGAATTATGGAATGAAAGGAAACCATCACTCAAGCACTTCAGAGTGTTAAGAAGTAAGTTCTTCATCAAGAGAGATGCTGATGGATTAGGAAGTTTTGATTCCCAAAGTGATGAAGGAATATTCTTAGGATACTCAACCAAAAATAAATCCTACAAATGCTACAACAAGAGATTGAGAAGGGTGGTTGAGAGTGTAAAAGTGAGAATAGATGAAGACTCACATAGAGGAAAATCTGCACCAACACCTTACATTGATGATTTAGATGCTGAAAATGAAGAACAATCTGACAATGGACCGATAGAAGATACACCAAATAAGATCCCCAACCAGTATGTGCAGAAGAATCATCCGGAAGAACAGATCATGGGAGATAGGAATGAAGGTGTGCAGACCATAAGGAGATTAACCCAAGAAGGTGAGCAGGTAAATTTTTGTCTCATGACTGGAGTAGAGCCCAAAACTTTTGATGATGCTAGCAAAAGTAAGAAGTGGGTAGATGCCATGGATGAGAAATTGAGACAAATTGAGAAAAATCAGACTTGGGAACTTGTTCCTAGACTAGCAGACAAGACTGTCATAGGTACCAAATGGGTCTACTAGAACAAGATGAATGAAGAAGGTAAGATAGTTCGACATAAAGAAAGGCTAGTTTGCAAGGGGTATGCTCAAGTAGAAGGTATTGATTTTGAAGAAACCTTTGCACCAGCTGCAAGATTAGAGGCAATAAGAATGTTTTTAGCCTTCTTAGCCTATAAGGGATATAGAGTGTATCAAATGGATGTAAAATCTATTTTTCTCAATGGTAATATTGAGGAAGAGGTGTGTATAGAATAGCCGAAAGGTTACTTGTTGCATGAAGATGAACTTTTTGTATGCCGGTTGAAGAAACTCCTGTATGGTTTGAAGTAGGCTCCCAGAGCATGAAATTCCCAGTTAGACAAATACTTGAAAGAGCAAGGATTATGAAAGGGAAATGCAGACAGTAACTTGTATATCAAGGTGAATGGATATCACATGATTATAGTTGTTGTATATGTGGATGATATTATCTTGGGTGGAGACAAGGACATCATGTGCAAAGAACTTGTAGATCAGATGAAGATAGAATTTGAGATGTCCATGTTGGGTGAGTTGTCCTATTTTCTTGGTTTGTAGATCTCATAGTAGCAGAAAGAAATTTTCATCTCCCAAATCACGTATGTGAAAGACATGTTGAAGAAATTTCAAATGGAGAACAACAAACCGGTAAGTAATCCCATGCTTACTGGTTGTAAGCTGAGCAAACTAGATGAGTCATTTGAAGTTGAGCAAACACTATATAGGTCTATGATTGGTAGTTTGTTATATTTAACAACATATAGACCAGATATTGTACAAGCTATTTTCCTGGTAGCAAGATTCCAAGCTACTCCTAAATAGTCTCACTTAAATGCAGTCAGAAGAATCTTCAGGTATCTAAAAGGAACTATTAGTTATGGCCTATGGTATCCAAAGAAAGGAGACTTTACTTTGCAGGCTTATACTGATGTAGATTGGGCAGGAAGTGTTGATGACCAGAAAAAAACAAGTGGAGTTGCTTTTTATTTAGGAGACCAGTTAGTATCATGGCATAGTAAGAAGCAAGATTCAATGTCATTGTCTACTAGAGAGGCAGAGTATATAGTATCTTCTAGATGTTGTTCCCAGGTTTTGTGGATGAAGCAGACATTGAAAGACATACAGGTGGAGATCCTAGGTCCAATTCCAATCCGGTGTGATAACTCAATTGCAATAAACTTCTCCAAAAATCTAGTAATGCACTCAAGAACAAAACACATTGCAATCAAGTATCATTTCTTGAGGGAGAAGGTAGCAAACAAGGAAGTCATTGTAGAATATGTTCTAACTAATAAGAAGATTGCTGACATATTTACCAAGCAACTTCCTTTGGGCCCATTTGCGTATTTGAGACAAAAGATGGGAGTTGTCCCACCATCTGGCAGCACTTAAATTTATAGGAGATTGCATGATTCAGGGGGAGTCAACCTTTGCTACTATCTTATGACTCTTGAATCATGAAGCATGGACATAGGGGGAGAGTGTGTCTTAACCAGATGCAATCAAGGGAGAGATTATTGGTGCTGACTAAGGTTCCCTTTGCCATTGTTGTCAAAGGGGGAAAGAAACCAGAAAAGAAAATGTTGACACCAATGCCAAAGGGGGAGATTGTTGGCATTGTGTTGTCATTGATGTCAACCGGTATTCCAGGAAGGCTACTGGTAGAGGTATTTCATCCGGTACGAAGAAGAGTGTACCGGCATGGTGAAAGACAAATAATGTATTGAGAATATTAACATGAAGGCTTGTCAACTAATTTGGTGAAAGATAAGTAGTTGTTGAGACTATCCATGACTTCATCGGTATGAGGTGAGATGCATGTGTGTGTGAGCATGTTGAGTAATAACCAGTCGTGCTTTAAACGGTCTGGAGTTTGGCTGCCTATTTATGATGAAGAGGCAAAATGTTAAAGTAATCACAAACCACTGGAGATGAAGATGTGCTACCTGTGTAGTGTGCACTACCACTTAGCAGGAGAAGAAGGTCTCACCAATAAAGGCTTGTAACAGTATGAGCTTGCTGAATGTTCAAGTGTAAACCAACTATGTGTCAGTTAGCTAAGTGTATGACCATTGTGATTCCATGTGGAGCTGAGGTGGAAAACATGCAAAGGTCGATGAAGCCTCCATCAACATGGTTGTTGAAATAGCTAGTCAACATTAATGAAATAGCCAAAAATCATAGGATTCTAACTGAATGATGCGGCTCAAGGAAGAAATAATGATAGAGGAAGATCAAGGAGTAGCTGGCACCTAGATCAATGCAAAGAAATCGGATTGCAAGAAGATCTCAAGAAGGAAACAACTAAGCTTTTTATGAGTCGACATATTCAAAGGTATAAAATCATGTACAAGATTGTTGTCTTTAGCAAGTATGCATTAATAATGAAAAATGTGTATAGATGCATTCCTTGAGGATAGGTGATCGATCCAAGATAGATTGGATCAAATCTCATGCAAATTTTATCGAGTGAAGGAAACCCTATCTGCCCCAAGTTTGAATTGATTCTTGGCAGGAAAGCTCAAGTTTAAATATCATGACTTGAGACTGTGATTGCTACTGTTGTAGAGTGAAGACTAGTATAAATTGTTGTCTGAGAGCCAAAGAGATAAACACTTCAAGTGTTTATGAGCGAAGATCAAATTGATAGGGAGAAGTAGAGCAAACAGGTGTAAGGAACAACTGGTGGAGTGTACATTGAACAAAGAGGTGACAAACCGGCAGAAGTTGTGACTGGTTGAGAGTGATCGAATACAAGTTGAAAGACATTTGTGACAGGGGATTGAGAAAAGTAATCATCAAAGTCAAGTTATAAATCGGGTGGAGAGAATACAGACCGGTAAGGCTGAAACCGACAAAGGAGAATATTGTAAGGTTGCAAAACTTCATTTGCAATAGTGATTTCATTTGTATATCTGAGTCTTATATTTATTTCACTAAGTTGTAGCTTAGTACAGGGGTTGTAGCTCCTTTAGGTTGTTGCCTATAGGTTGTGCAGGGGTTGGTGCTCCTTGGGATGGTGCTCTAAAAATTGTAATCAGAGGTTCTTTGAGAGGCTGGATTGGAGCAGAAGATCTTCAACAACTATTCTCATCGAGTTTTTTTCAACATTGGGTTTTCCTCATATATCTGGTGTTGTGTGTTGCATTCTTGTGGTTGTGTTATGTTAATATTTTAGCAACTTCATTTACACACCTTGTTTGCACTGTTTGAACTACCGGTTAGCAATCAATTTGTTTTATATACTACTGGTATCTCTCTGTTAAAGAAAAGGAGATTAAATCACTGATTCACCCCCCTCTCAGTGACTCATTGTGTCCAACAACTATATGGAAGAACCAAATGGAAGTACACTTGAGATGTCTTGGAGAAGATTACTAGAAGATTACAAAGAATGCATATTTTTCTCCTCTAAATGGACCTATTACTGCTAATGAGATCAAGGAAGTTGAACATAACATTAGAGAGAAGGAAGAAACATTGAGTGCCTTGATTGATTTAGAGATGACAAATGTAATGGGACTTCATACCACTCATGATATCTGGGAGAAGCTTGAGACCCTGTATGAAGGAGATAAACAAGTCAAAGTTGCTAAGTTGTAGAGTTTGAAAGGGATATATGAGATGATGAATATGGGAGAAGATGAGAACATAAATACCTTTATGGACAAGGTGAATGATATTGTCCTAGGTATCAGATGTGTCGGTGGAACCCTTTAAGAAGATGAAATTGTTACTAAGGTGTTGAGATATTTGCCTCCTACTTACAAACATAAGGTATCTATTTTTGGAATCAAAGAACACTGAGAGGGGGGTTGAATCAGTGTTCTACCAGAATGCAATATTTTAGCCTTATCAGAACATTCATTCATAACCAATAAACATAAATACATGTAACTGAAACAAATAATGCAAGCACATAAATGAACACCATAACATAGAGAGTTTATATGTGGAAAACCTCAATCAGGAAAAACCATGGTGGGATTTGTGACCCACAATATCAGTTCACTGGCCATATGAAGAGATATTACATATAATAGGGGCCTGCACATGCATGAAGGCACACTACCTAGAGCACAATGCTCATCACAAAGAGTCACTGACTACAATCACTTTCTAATGTAAAACAACAAAATTGAACTCATATAATGCATCTACAATGCCTGATTGAGTTCTGGTTAAAGCTCTAACTTTTCTAGTTCATAAACCCTAAACCCTTGCTAGAATAACATACACCTTATGAGTACCTTAGAAATTATCTACATATCATTACAGAATATTGTCTCCACATACAAATGATCTTGCATACATAAAATTCACATGTCAGATCTTATCTCCAATGTTATATCTTAAATGACCTAATAGACTGACTTATATATCCTTACAAACATTTATGCCATAAGCAGGTTTACACACAAAATGATAATACATGTTGGCTCATTACAAAAACATATGAATTATAAAATGCTTTGCCGGTATACTATCCTTTGCCAGATCTCCAAGTGATGTCAGCTTCCCATACTGATACCTAGTTTGTCGGTTACCATGAAATCCTTTATGTTAGTGAAGTGTCTGTCGGTACTGTTGAACCAAAACATATTGCCAATATTGCCATCTATGACAACATAAGAAACTGAATCAGTGTCAATTGCCAATAGCTACTATAGATGAGATCCAGAGTGTGACTACTTTGATGAGAGATATGTTGGATGGAAAGATTGGTGCATTTTAGCTAAGCGAATTTGGTGAATCACATGGAAAGTCTGAGACAACATTTAGAGCATCTATATCCAGTAAATAGAAGTATGAACCTAAAGAATGCATAATATCCTGATATGAAAGAGAAAGGAGAGAGTTGGAAGAGAAAGAAAAAGAACTAGATGAGCTTGAAGCATTGATTTCCCAGAGACTACCTAAGGGAGCCGGTAAGTATGATGGAAAATTGCCTTTGAAATGTTTCTCTTTCAATAAGGTAGGACATTTTTCTTCTAGGTTCCTAGAGAGAATGGCTAAGTATGACAAGCATGATAAATTTGATAAGCTTGACATAAATGATAGATATGAGAAGCATAAGAAGTATGATAAGCCTTACAAGTCTAACCATAAGTATAGGAATCAGAAGAACTGCTATTATATTGTTGATGAAGGTGTTACAGATGAAGAATCAAAAGGAGATGAAGTTCTGTTTCTTGCCATTAAGGAAGATGGACCAATACCTATTGATCCCACTAGCTGAACTATTGAGGAGAAAGCTTTAGCTGCTAAAGTTGAAGAAAAAGATGAATGGGTAATAGATAGTGGTTGTTCGAATCATATGACTGGTGATAAAAGAAAATTTATGAGTATGGAAAGGTATGATGGTGGAATAGTGATATTTGGAGATGACAAAGCCTGCGTGATCCATCGTAGAGGTTCTATTTCTTTTGATGGTAAGCATAACACTGACGATGTCTTGTATGTTGAAGGTTTGAAGCATAATATTTTGAGTGTTGGATAGATGGTTGACAAAGGTTATGATTTATAGTTCAAGAATGGTAAATGAAAAATCCTAAATACCTCTGGTATAAAGATTGCATCTGGAACTAAGTCTGAAGGTAATATTTTTCATTTGAATGCTGGTGACAAAATTTGTTTGATTTCTCATATTGATGAAATTTGGTTGTGGCATAGGAGAATGTGTCATGTTAATTTTGATTCTATGATTAAGATCAGTTCTATTCAAGATGATAGAGATCTTCCTAAGATTGTTAATGTTAGGACCCAGAGGCAACTAAGAGGGGGGGGATGAATCAGTTGTCTATTAATTTCAACTAAATATATCTTAATAAAACTTGATTCATAATACCAGTAAATCAAACTTAATGCTAGTTAATAGATTAACAATTAATATCAATACCGGTGAAACTTAATACATGAAACAGAAAGAGAAACAACATCCACAACACATAACATAGAGATTTGTATGTGGAAACCCTGTAAGGGGAAAAACCATGGTGGGAAACCTTAACCACAATCAAATGATACTACTGCAGATAGTATATATGTACAAATGGGGTCTGGACATGCAGAAAGGCCAACCACGTAGAGCTCACTGTTCTATCACAAAATAGGAGTCACACTGACTACAATTGGATGATTAAATCCAATGATAATGTACTGCTCAAAGTAGCATCTCCAATGCTGGATTTAGTACCAGTTAATATCTGATTATCTCCTTCTCTATGGTCTACTCGTATGATCTTCAATATTCGTACATACCATGTTACAATACCATAACCATATACCTTCTATTTATTCTCTCACTTACTTCATCTCACAAATGAGATCTTACATATATACCAAAACCTAAGACCAAATGTGTAGGTCATCTCACTAAGAATATTACAATAAAACCAATTACAACAAGTAAGTCAAGATGTGATGCATCATGTCAGTTCAACAACAATACAAATTGATTAAACCATCTCCACAACATGTCATGCTGATCTGGAATAGATAATGCATGTCGGTCCATAACCTAGACCAATTTGCTGGTAACAACAAATATGTCAACCCAATTAGACTAATAATCAAATAACCAAAACCAAGTGTCCAAACCATGTCTTAGACATAACCAAGTGATATCCAGATGATAACAAGTCATCCTCAGTGCTGGTGAACAATATAACCTACCGATGAACCAAATATCAGCGACTGTGCATAAGTCATTGAACTTGCCGGTGAACATAACCAAAGATCTCCAGAAGGATAAGTGTGGATAAGTGTTGACATCAATGAAAAAACTAGTGCAACATATCCATAATACCAAAAATCTCCCCGTTTGACATTGGTAGCAACACAATATGGAAAAACCATCTAAGTTGCAAAGTAGAACTGCCAAAAACCAAAAACCAACAATCTCCAAAATAAAAATATCTCCCCCAATGAATGATCTCTCCCCAAAGGAAAATGTTTTTTTTTCCATAGATATCTCACCCCTTTGACATCAAATGCCAAAGAAATACAAATACCAGATACAACCAGTTCATAGAACCAATTACAAATACTAACTACTCCCCTTGAGAAGTAGCTCTCCTCCATCAAAGACGGAAAAATATTTTTCTGTAAATTCTACCGATTTGATGCCAAGCATCAACTATCTAAGTCTCTATCGGTGAGGGTATAACCCCAAGTTGTTCTCTGAGATATTCAAAATTTTCCTTAGGCAAAGGCTTAGTTAATATTTCTGCAATCTGCTCTTTAGTATTCACATAAACCAATCTTACTTCTTTTGCTTCAACATTCTGTTTCAAAAAATTGTATTTGATAGAAACATGTTTAGTTTTAGAGTGAAATACTGGATTCTTAGATATATCAATTGTTGTTGAATTGTCACAATAGATGATTATAGGTTCTTTTCATTTTACTTTTATGTCCTTCAACATTTCCTTAATCCATAATACTCGAGTACAATTAGTTGTTGCTGCAACATATCTGATTCTGCTGTTGATAATGATGTACATCTTTGTTTCTTGCTCAACCATGAAATCAATCTGCTACCAAGAAAGAATGCCCCACCGGTGGTGCTCTTTCTGACATCTACATCCCCTTCCCAATTAGAATTGGTGTATGCACATAAATCAAAGTTCTCATCTTTAGGATACCATAAACTAAGATTTGTTGTGCCTTGTAGATACCGAAAAATCTTTTTTACTGTTGATTCATAATTTTCTCAAGGATTACTCTGAAATCTTGAAACAATACACACTGCATTCATTATATCAAGTCTTGTTTGTATCAAATACAGTAAACCTCCAATCATAGATTTGTATCTTGTTGGATTAATAGGAGCTGAGTCATCCTTCAATGATAGTTTATCAGTTGTAGTCATAAGAGTACTTACTAGTTTAGAGTTTACCATACCAAATTTCTTCAGTAATTCCTTCAAGTAATTTGATTGACATAAGAATATACCTTTATCAGTCTATGAAATTTACAATCCTAAAAAGAATTTTATCTCCCCAATCATATACATTTCAAATTCTTCCCACATCTTATTAGAAAAGTCTTTGCACAATCCATCTTCTCCTCCAAAAATGATGTCATCAACAAAAACTTCAATAACAAAAATTTCTTCATTACTCACTTTGAAATATAAGTTGCTATCAACATTACCTTTAGTGTAACCAAGCTTCAAAAGATATTTGTCCAATCTAGCATACCAAGCTCTAGGAGCTTGCTTCAATCCATATAAAGCTTTCCTTAATCTACAAACCATATCTTTATCATTTGTCAATGAAAATCCATAAGGTTGTTCAATGTAAACTTCCTCTTCAAGATCACCATTTAGAAATGCACATTTAACATCCAATTGATATACTTTATAGTTTTTGTGTGATGCAAATGAAAGAAATAATCTGACTGCCTCAATTCTAGCTACCGGTGCAAAGGTTTCATTGTAATCAATTCCCTCTTTCTTTGAATAGCCTTTACACACTAAACTTACTTTGTTTCTTATTACCTTACCATCTTCATTAAGTTTGTTTCTGAATACCCATTTAGTTCCAATTACATTTTTATTTTTAGGTCAGGGAACTAATGTCCATGTATTATTCTTTTCAATTTGTTCTAATTCATCTTCCATAGCTTTAATCCAATGTTTTTCTTCACATGCCTTAATGACAGATGTTGGTTCAATTTGAGAAATTAAATATACCTCTGCATTTTCTAGTCTTCCTCTTGTCATAACTCCTTGATAGTTATTCCCAATTATCTGACTTTCAGAGTGATTCAATCTTACATACCTGGGTGTGTTCACTTGTTGTTGTTCTTTAGTCACTGTGGAATTCTCTGATGATGTCAATGTGACTGGATCAACATTCTGTACTGGTGCACTTTGTATAGGTTCATTTGTGATTATCTCAACTGCCGGTTCATAATCCATAGACCTTGAATTTCCTCTAAAATGTTCATCTATCTTCATATTTGCACTCTCAATGATTTTCTGCAATCTTTTATTAAAACATCTATATGCTTTGCTCTTAGATGAATAACCAAGAAATATTCCTTCCTCACTTCTAGGATCAAATTTGCCCATATACTCATCTCTCCTAATGTAATATTTGCTTCCAAATATTCTGAAGTACTTAAGAGTAGGAATATTACCAAACCATAATTCATAGGGTGTCTTACCAGTTTCATCTTTGATATGAACTCTATTGAAAGTGTAAACCGTTGTATTCACTGCTTCTCTCCAATACACATGAGGTAGATTTTCTTTTGATATCATGCTTCTAGATGCATCCAGAATAGTTACGTTCTTCCTTTCCACAACTCCATTTTGCTAAGGTCTCCAGGGTGCTGATAGTTGTCTTTTAATTCCATTCACTTCACAAAATGTATTGAACTCTTTAGATGTAAATTCACCTCTTTGATCTAATCTTAAACATTTGATTTTCTTGTCAGTTTTATTCTCTACAAGTGCCTTGAATAATTTGAATTTCCCAAAAGCTTCTGATTTTTCCTTGAGAAAGGTAACCCAACACATTCTAGAATAATCATCAATGATTAGCATAAAGTATCTATCACCCTGTAGACTTCTTGTTCTTGCCAGACCACATAAGTCAGTATGAATTAAATCAAGAACATCATTGGTTTTCTCAGAAATACTCTTGAAAGTTGTTCTAACTTGCTTTCCCATTTGACATTCCTTACATACCGGATTATGAGGTTTTACAATCCTAGGTAAATCCCTTACTTCCTTAGATAAACTAATCTTTACAATGCAATCAAAATTCACATGATAGAGTCTTTTATGCCATAGCCAACTTTCATCAATATGTACAATCAAGCATGTCTTTTCATTTTTATTCAAATGAAAGATATTACCTCTAGTCCGGTTACTGATTACAATTTCTAAGCCAGTTCTATTCATGATTTTGCATTTATCATTCTTGAATTGTAGCTGAAATCCTTTTTCAACTAATTGACCAACACTCAAAAGATTATTCGTCAAACCTTCAACATAATAAACATTGTCAGTATTGTGCTTACCATCAAAAGATATAGTGCCTTTTCCTCTGATCAAACAAGCTTTGTCATCTCCAAATCTTACTAGACCTCCATTGTATTCCTGAAAAAGATAAGAATTTACTTTTATCACCAGTCATATGATGTGAACATCTGGAATCTATAATCCATTCATCCTTTTCTTCAATTTTAGCTGCCAAGTCCTGCTATACCAGTGGAACAGTAGGTGTGAGTTGATCTTCTATTATTGCAACAAAATCCCATCCATTGTCTATCGATTCTTCATCAGAATCATCAGTAACTCCTTCATCAGCATAGTAATATGATTTGTCTCTATTCTTCTTAAATATGTATCTTTGATATTTAGGGTTAGGCTTATATGTCCTTTTAGCTTCTTCTCTCAATCTTGCATGTGTATTAGGACATCTAGATGCCATATGACCAATTTTATTACAGTTAAAGCATTTAAAGGGTTCTTTACCTTCATACTTACTTCCAATAGGACCTTTAGGCATTTTCCTTGCAAATAGTGCTTCAAGTTCTTCCAGTTCTTCATTTTCCCTCCCGATGTCTTCAAGTTCTCTTGCATAAAGTGCTTTCCAATCAGATTTATCAAATGATGGTGATGATGCAGATGATGATGCTTTGAAGGCTAAATCTATCTTAATTATAGCAACAGGACCAAATTCCTCAAGCTCAAATGCTGAAAGTTTTCCAACCAAGGTATCTCTGGATACTGATATATTAGGCATTGTTCTCAACTCATTAATAGCAGTTACTTTCATTTTGTATGTCGGTGGCAATGATCTTAAGACTTAAGAAACAATTTCATCTTCACTTAAGGAACCTCCACAGCATTGTATTCCCAAAACAATTTCATTAACCCTTTCCTTAAAAGCAAAAATTCTCTCATTTTCTTCCATTTTCAAATTTTCTTTCTTGACCCAGAAGCATTCTAGTTTTGCAATTTTGACAGTGGTATCACCTTCATTCAATGTTTCCAATTTATCCCAAATAGCTTTAGCAGTACATCAGTCTGATAATCCCATGATTTTCTGATCTAACAAGGTGCTCAAAAGTTCTTCTCTTGCTTTGCAATCATTCTCTTGATCCTTATGCAATGTAGGTGGATTAGGTTGACCCGGTGTAGGACCAACATAGCCATTCTGTGTAACATCACGTTTGTCTTTTCCAATGCAATTCAGATATGTCTCCATTATGATCTTCCATATACCATAGTTAGTTCCATCAAGTTTTGGACTGTCCTTCCTAAAATAGTTAGTTGCCATAGAATCTCCTCAAGTAGTTAAACTTCTGCAAAAGCAGGACATAGCTCTGATACCAATTGTTAGGACCCAGAGGCAACTGAGAGGGGGGGTGAATCAATTGTCATTAATTTCAACTAAATATAACTTAATCAAACTTGATACATAATATTGGTAAACCAAACTTAATGTTGGTTAACAGATTAATAGTTGATATAAATACCGATGAAACTTAATACATGAAACAGAAAGAGAAACAACATCCACAACACATAGCACAAATATTTGTACGTGGAAACCCTGTAAGGGAAAAAACCACAGTGGGAAACCTTACCCACAATCATATGATACTGCTACAGATAGTATGTGTGTACAAATGGGGTCTGCACATGCAGAAAGGCCAACCGTCTAGAGCTCACTGCTCAATCACTAAATAGGAGTCACACTAACTACAATTGGATGACTAAATCCAATGATAATGTACTGCTCAAAGTAGCATCTCCAATGCTAGATTCAGTACTGGTTAAGCTTTGATTATCTCCTTCTCTATGGTCTACTCATATGATCTTTAGTATTCACACATACCATGTTACAATACCATAACCATATACCTTATATTTATTCTCTCACTTACTTCATCTCACAAATGAGATCTTACATATATACCAAAACCTAAGACCAAATGTGTAGGTCAGCTCACTAAGAATATTAAATAAAACTAATTACAACAAGTCAAGATGTGATGCATCATGTCGGCTCAATAACAATATAAATTGATTAAACCAACTCCACAATATGTCATGTTGATCTAGAATAGATAACGCATGTCGGTCCATAACCTAGACCAATTTGCCGGTAACAACAAATATGTAAATCCGATTAGACCAATAACCAAATCACCAAAACCAAGTGTCCAAACCATGTCTTCGACATAACCAAGTGATCTCCAGATGATAAAAATTCATCCTCAATGTCGGTGAACATAACCAAAGGTCTCCAGAAGGATAAGTGTGGATAAGTGTTGACATCAATGAAAAAACTAGTGCAACATATCTATAATACCAATAGTTAAGCCTGCTAATCTGGTATGTAAGGAATGTCAATTGGGTAAGCAAACAAGAATTTATTTCAAGAACAAGCAACATACATCTGATGGATTGCTAGATCTTGTTCATATTGACCTAAGTGGACCTACAAATTTTAGAAGTGTGTAGAGAGATAGATATTTTATGTTGCTAATTGATAATTATTTCAGCATGATGTGAGTTGTCTTTTTGAAGGAAAAATATAAATCATGTTGGCATTGTGTTGTCATTGATGTCAATTGGTATAGGATGTTACCGGTATCACTGACATTGATGTCAACTAGTGAACAAGATGTTGTTGGCATTATAAGTTTGATGAAAACCGAAATAGAAGATGGACCGGTATGGGAGAAGAGTTGATGTGTTGTCATTAGTGACAACCAGGTGACCTTTTTCATGCAGAAGGAAGAACCAACATGTACTAGTATGTTTGATGTACAGTAATATGACCACTCTAAAAAAGGGTTGTTGATATGGTGTTGCATACAACCAGGATGAAGAGATTACATGATGAGCATTGGTTATGCTGAAGTGGTAGAATATTGTTTGGTTCACATCAACACCGGAGGATAAGAAGAAGTATGAGCAGGCCACCAAATTGCTACTGTAAGGATAACTATTAGGTCTCCCACCGAATGAAGAAGATTTCCCAGGCTAGATGATAGGTTGAAAAAGTATGTTCCCTCTATTTGCAAGATGACATATGTCATCAAGATAGTGTATCCTACCCCCAAAAAAGTCTCACTTGGACCAGCAGAATGATTCCCTAAGATTTACAAGTGATTGAATGCAAAGACCGGTTATACCAGTGAAGAAAGATTGAGGAGTTGAGATGGTGTGTTTGTCATCTTGACAAACTAGATGAGATTAGAACCAATTTGATGGAGAAGAATGTTGGCGTGTCTATAGGAATAGACATGGGATATTGGGATACTAAAGGAAGGTTGATGTAGAACAGTTGGAGTGTGATGACTTGGTGTCATCAATGTGTCTCTCTGGCAAGAAGGAAAGTATGTTGTCCATTGGCAGACAAATCTACCGGAATCGGTATTGATGATAGTTGACATGTTATTTCAACCAGTGAAACATCAAAGAAGAGACAAGGAAGATAATGTTCTCACCTGATAAATAGGAGTGTAGAACTAAGGAAGGATGATGACATCGTGCCATCTAGGTAATTATCGGTAAACATGGATACCGGTATGCAGTTAAGTGAGCACAATGTGAAAGAAGGGAAGACCTTCATCCGATGGAGTTACACCTGATGTGTTACTCTTGATAGTTGTTGAGGACCAACATGGTTTTTTCTTGGTTGATGTTCTACACTAACAAGATTAAACTAGTGTGGGCATGAAGGTTTACCGGCAAGGCTTTATATGCTAGTAGGGTTTGTTTACAGGTAGATGAAACTGGTTATTTGTATGTTAGGTGAGTAGGGATGAATCAACAAAATAGTGTGATGAGGTGGATACCAACAGTGATACCACATGAAGATGAAGTGGCAAACTTGCATGAAGTGGCGGATGAAACATGCACAGGTTGAGAGAGTGAGGTCAGTAAGGTAGTTGTGATTGGTCCAACATTAATGGTGACTCCAAAGATCAAAGGTAGAGTTGCAGAGTTGTGTGGCTCGAGATCCAAGATAAATTGATTGTGCAAATCAAAGTAGGTGAAGGAGATAGTTGGGCCATTTATGGTGATTGATTGAGGAAAGCCAATAGATTGGTTATAGGTTTCTGAAGAAGGAAGTCTAGGTTATAAATATGCAAGCCTAAGAGATAGTGAGTTATTGCTGAATAGAAGAAATATATTGTGCTACTATGAAGTGATTGAGTGTTATTTATGCATGTGAGAGAAATTCAACCATGTGCTCATTGAGTATCTGAGAAGAGAGTGAGAGAGAGGGAAAACCTAGTTGAAGTGTTCAACCGGTAGAAGAGCAGAACCAGTAGTGTCCATAATGGCAGAGAAGAGGTGAGAGAAGTTGTAGAGTAGAGAGACATAGAGCCTAAAAAGTGTACTATCGGTGAAGAGAAGAGAAGTGAGGAGGAGATTTAGTAAGAGCTTAATAGAAGAGAGGTGAACTAGTAGAGTTTATTGGTAGCTGAGTAGCAGAAGAGTGAGTCAGTGTAGCAGAGAAAGTATCTCACCGACAGAGTAAGGTATATGAAATGGTTACAAGATTCACTTGTAACAAGACAACTACTTTTGTAATTGAAGTTTACATTGTGATCACTGAGCTTTAACTCGGTGCAGGGGTTGGTGCCCTAAATCAAGGGTTGGTACCCTAAACATTGTAACAATTTTCTATTTTGAGGCTGGATTGGAGCAGTAGACTCCAACAACATTGCTCACTGAGGTTTTTCCCATATTGGGTTTTCCTCATATATGCTAGTGTTATGTGATGCCTCTTGTTTGTGATTGCATCTATGTTGGTCTCCCCACTAACCGGTAAGTCTACAGTGAGTTGGAACCATTAACTGATATGCTCACATAGGATAGCTAAAGGGAAAATTTTGAAAACCACTGATTCACCGCCTCCCCTTCTCAGTGGTCCATTGTGTCTAACAAAGTATTAGACAAGTTCAAGATATTCAAAGCAAATGTTGAGACTGAGTCAGGATTGAAGGTGAAATGTCTGAGATCTAACAAAGGTGGAGATTTTTGTTCCAGTGAATTTGATTCATTCTATGAGAAGCATGGGATTAGAAGACAATTATCTGCTCCTAGAACCCCTCAACAGAATGGAGTTATTGAAAGAAAGAACAAGATTATTTTGGATGTTGCAAGGACTATGTTGATTGAAGGAAATGTTCTAAAAATATATTGGAGAGATACTGGTAAGACTCCTTATGAGTTATGGTTTGGTCATGTTCCTACTGTGAGATATTTCAAAGTATTTGGTAGCAAATGTCATATCAAGAGAGATGAGGACATAGGAAAGTTTGATGCAAGAAGTGATGAAAGAATTTTCTTGGGATATTCAACAAAGAGAAAAGCCTATTGGCGCTATAGTAAGAGACTGAGAAAGATAGTGGAAATTACAAATGTGAAGGTGTATGAGAACCTTGGGAAAGAGATCAGAGCTTGTGGATATGATTATGGTCAACATATTGTTCTCAATCCTATTCAGGCTAAAGAATCAAATCAGAATGGTCTGGTAGAGACTGTTAATCCAAATGTTGCTACTGCCGATGGAGAGATGTGGGAACCTGAAAAATTGGAACAATCAAAAGACTGAATCATTTAGAAAATCAAATTATTGGTGATAAAAATAAAGGTGTGATGGCTAGAAGAAGGTTAGTTGTTGAAGAGGTATGTTTGATTTCTAAAGTTGAACCTAAAGATGTCGTTGAAGCTTGCAAAGATGAAAATTGGATGAGAGCTATGGAAAAAGAATTAGATCAGATTGAAAATAAGAACACATGGGAGCTTGTGCCTAGACCTAAAGATAAGAATGTGATTGGTACTACATGGGTATTCAGGAATAAATTGAATGAAGACGGTGAAGTTGTCAGAAATAAAGCAAGACTGGTATGCAATGGATATTCACAGAAAGAAGGAATTGATTATGAGGAGACTTTTTCTCCAATGGCTAGACTTGAAGCTATTAGATTGTTGCTTGCATATGCTGATTATAAAGATTTCAAGGTATATGAGATTAATGTCAAATCTGCCTTTTTGAATGGTGATCTTTAGGAAGAAGTCTCCATTGAGAAAGTTAATAGATTTTCATTATCAAATGATGGTGACATGGTATGTAAACTGAAGAAAGCTCTTAACGGCTTGAAACAAGCCCCTGGATCCTGGTATGCTATATTGGATAAGTATTTGTTGAGATTGGGATTTAATAAAGGGACTGTTGATAGTAATCTGTACTTTAAGATTGAAAATAATAATATCTTGATTGTTGAAGTCTTTGTTGATGATATTATCTTTGGAGGTGATGGTGACTTGAGCATGAAGTTTGTCGGTGATATGCAGAAGGAATTTGATTGCTGAAATTTTCACTAAGACTTTGCCTACAGATACATTTGTCTATTTGAGAGACAAGTTAGCATTATCTACCCCTCCTGATGAGAACTAGATGCATTGAGTTGCATCAATCTGGTGGACTTCATAGTCTTATCTCTTTATCTAGATTGATGAGTTGGTGTTGCTCCTCTGGTGGAGTAGTTTGGTTATGTGTTTTAGGGGGAGAGATTCATGAGGATGAGTTTTAAGGAGATAAGCATAATTTTTATTTTGTCTTTTGCATTATTGTCAAAGTGGGAGAGAAGCATGTGAAAAACTATTTTACCTGCTTGATCTTAGGGGGAGTTTTCTAGAGATGTTTCTTTCTTTGCATTGATTTTTTTTCACATTATGGACCAGCTCTGATACCATGTGAGATTTTGCCAAGATCAAGAGTCAATGGAAAGAACAAATAAGAGAGAGAAAATATATGATAGAAATAAATTGTATTCTATCAAGAGAAAACACTGATCAACTTGATCATCAATTGATACATACAATAAATATGAGCCTGCTTATATAGGCAAAGCTATATGGATATGTGAGCACACAAACATGACATGTGGCTCAATAAGAAACAAGGGTAGGTAGGAAATAGGTGTGGGTAGGTAGGAGAAACAATATAATATTCCACATGAGGTGGATCACCCACTGAATGTGGAGTGTAACAACAAGATCACACCATAAAAGGTGGAAATTCTCCTACACACACTATCCCAATGTGGCACAAACACCCAAGTGTCTCTTACCCAAACTACTATGAAATGCATTTCCTAAATAAACTTAAGTAAGGTGTAATAATATCCATGATGAATAATTATTTACACCAACACCCCCCCTTAAGTGCAACTTAAGGGAATGCACTAAAGTCTACAATTCAACTAAGAAATGCAAGATGAGTCTCGGCTACGAGGCCATGTTAGGTACCCATGTACAAATGCAAATGCAAATGCATGAAAACCAATGCAAGGAAATCTCTCACAAAGCGAGGAAAGAGAGAAAAAGCCAATGGGAAAAAAATTTCCCTCAAAAGAGAGATGAAAACTAGATACAAAGAACTCTCATAGAAGTATGTGAAGGACAAAACCCCATGTGAGGAAAAAGTCCCCCCTATATGAGAGAAGAAGAAGAGAGACTAGGAAGCCCCCCCTCAATCTAGAATCTGCACCAATGATAGAAGCCTGAAGATGAATGAAGAAACTGCTCCACGAATGTCGAACAACATTCATCCCCTTAGGAAGAAACAAAACCAAAGGTGTATCCAAAAATTCTCCCCAACCATGAAGGGAAGATGAAGCAAAAATACTCATGATAAAAGGAATCTCTGAAAACTGCTCAAGTGTCCCCATGTCGATGCTGAAATGTACCCCCTCCAGAGGTGGTAAACTGTGCCACACTGCTGAAAAAGGAACTCCAAGATCTAGTGGAGATGAATGTAGAACAATATCCAAAGACTCATATGTCTCCTCAAAAGATAAAGAGACCTCCTCCAAGTGTTGTACAAAAGTATCTACAATCAAGTCAACCTCTAAAGATTGATCATGTAGAGAATGCACAAGAGGGTCAGAGTGATCCCTCGCAACAATCAAAGAAGGATAATCTTCATCAAAGAGAAGATGAATGTCATGAATGGTGTCTCCCAAATCTGCAATGTAGGAGTCCACAAACAAACCTGCAATGTCTGTCAAGTAGGCATCCCAATCAACTGAAGGTGAAAGACATGAAATATCCTACTGCACTAAATCACAAGAAGGCAAAACTGTCACACTAGTTGCATCATTAGGTGCAATAGGTGGTGTGATATCGATAGAAGGAGATGAAATGCAAGGCTCAAGAACAGGGTCACATGTGAGAATCCCCAAGTTCAAATGCCCAAATTTCTCCTCAAAATCTGAATCATCAACATAGGAAGAACCAACCTTATCAATAGAACCAAAATTTGAAAAAAAGTACAACCGAGATGCATGATCAACCACCCCAGTCGCAATGATAGCTCCACTCTCCAAGTCTCTAATGATAATTGAATCAGGTGTGAACTCCACAATTTTCCTAGTTGCCCCATGTGTGATTTTATAGATGGAAAGAATATTATTTGTCAAGTGGGGTACACACAACACATCATTGAAGGAGTTATCCCCAATGGCAATAGATCCTTTCCCAATCACATCCATGTATGTATGCTTTCCCATCAAAATCTGTGGCATGTGGCAAGGCTCAAATGTAGAAAACATAGATTGTGAAGATGCCATATGATGAGAAGCCCCTGAATCTAGAAGCCATCTCCCTGAATCATGACTTGTAGTAGCACAAAGAGCTTGTCCCTTTCCTTTATCTATCCCAAAAGAGTGATCCTTTCCTTTATCCTTGGAAGAAGAAGTCGATGTAGATATTCTAGAAGGTAGGTTGATTCTATTCTTCTCAAGAAGATTCTTCAACTCATCAATATCCTTCTTATAACAATGATGTTCATCATGTCCTAACTTCTTGCAATATCCACAAAAAAAATTGTCCTTATATGATTTCTTCTTAGGTGAGAATGGTGAATCACCTTGTTATGGAGAGGAAGATTGTGCTCCATCTTGATGTGGTTTTGACTTAGGTTGCTTTTGATTCTTACCTTTTCCTTGATTACTTTGATTCCCTTTATTAGCTACCAAAGCTTGTGACTTTGAAGATTTGAGAATCCCCATTATGGTCAACTTAGATTGCTCAAGTATCAACATCTTTGTGAATGAATCAAATGAGGAAGAAGTGTATGAGGAACCTTGAGCTAACCTATGGGTGTGAAAGCTAGATACAAAGGTTGCATACTCTGAAGGAAGCTTATCCAACAGGTTATAAACCAATTGAGCATCCTTTTTGTCAATTCCACAATCCTTTAGCTTTGCTCTTAGCTCAGTTGCTTTTGTGACATAATCTTGGATTGTATCAAAATCCTTGGGATCCAAAGTTGTGAGTTCACTATCAAGCTTGTAGTCCTTAATCTCATCAACTTGACCATATAATTTCTTAAAAATATCTCAAGCCTCTTTAATTTTTGTACACTTATCAATGTGAAAAATGAGGTCATCTGATACATACTTTCTAAGAGTTCCAAGTGACATAGCATTCTTAGTAAGCCATTCAATTTGAGCATTAGGATCAACCTTAAGATCAGGTGGTGTTGTAATAATTTCATTTACATAATGAATGAGTCCTTTTTCCATTAGTTTACTCCATTCTTTAATCTTCCATGATGCATAATTATGAGGAGTTAAAAGTGGAAATTTAGGAGAACCCATAGCACCAAAATGAAAAAACACAAGATAGAGTGAGGCACAATCACACAAGACACCCCCACAAAATACTCAATCAAGAAACCCCCCAAAAATGGTGATTTTGACACTTTATACTTAGTGCATATACAATGGGCCACTTGCAAAACAAGGCAAAGTGGACCTCTGATTTCAATTTATAAATTCTCAAAATTAGATCTAAGAGACTTTAACAAATACTACTAGTGATCTAAACTGAGATCCAAGCAAAATGCAAGTACCAAATATGCCAAAAATGGCCAAATACTGAAAGTACAATTTCTACTTAAAATCACTACAAACAGATGTCAGATTATGAAAGTAGATGAAAAAATATGCACTTTAAAAAAAAATGGCACCTGAAAAGGAGTCCATATGAACCCAAATGAAGCCTCCAAAGTTGTAAAAAATTGGGATTTCATGATTTTTGAAAAATTTGTATCCGAAAATCCAAAAAATCCTACACCACTATACAGATCATGAAATTCTACCCCAAAACAAAAAAAATTGCTCGGAAAAACGAGTCCGTATGAGTGAGATATCGCTATTTGAAAATTGCCTGCAAAATTATAATTTCTGGAAAATTTCTGCTGCATCGTCAAACTTCAAATGCCTCTAGATTTAGCCTCCAAAGTCTTACTTGGATGAAACAAAAGGTAAAACTAACTTTCTTGGTCCTCCTCAATCCAATGGTAACCTCAGATTTGACCCATCAAGCTTCAATAATAACCTGCAATAAAAAAAACTCCAAAATACACAACTCCAAATAGCATCAAATTTCTCTCAATTAGCAAACCAATGACACTCTAATGGCTCTAATACCATGTGAGACATGGACCAGCTCTAATACCATGTGAGATTTTGCCAAGATCAAGAGGCAATGGAAAGCACAAATTAGAGAGAGAAAATTTATGATAGAAATAAACTGTATTCTATCAAGAGAAAATATTGATCAACTGGATCATCAATCGATACATACAATGAATATGAGCTTGCTTATATAGGCAAGGCTATATGGATATGTGAACACACAAACATGACATGTGGCTCAATAAGAAACAAGGGTAGGTAGGAAATAGGTGTGGGTAGGTAGGAGAAACAATATAATATTCCACATGAGGTGGATCACCCACTGAATGTGGAGTGTAACAACAAGATCACACCATAAAAGGTGGAAATTCTCCTACACACACTATCCCAATGTGGCACAAACACCCAAGTGTCTCATACCCAAACTACTATGAAATTTATTTCCTAAGTAAACTTAAGTAAGGTGTAATAATATCCATGATGAATAATTATTTACACCAACACAATACCAAAGGGGGCGATTGTTGGACATTGTTGTTGCTACAATATGTTGTCATTGATGTCAACATATTCTTACCCTTGTGGCTGCATATTGGTTTACTGGGATCATAATTTTGTGTATGGAGTATCTTTAGTATTATTATATTCTTTTATAATGGTGTTACTGATCTGGGAAGCTTAATTGATCATATCAGATGATCCGGTTTTGCAGTTTATTTATCTGATCAGTGCTTTGCAGAGTGTAGTATTTCCTCTGGTATATTTCGGTGTGATTAGATCAAGGTCTATGATTTTGGAATTTTTTGGAATGGTCTTGTGTATCTTCATTTTAGATGGTTTGGGATTTGGTGCTCCACAAGTTATCTTTTCTTCATGATAGTTGTTGTTGGTTGAGTGTCTTGAGTTTCAAATGTTGATCGATGAAGATTTGATAAGTGGTGTTGGTGTAGCTATTGCTAATGATTCTAACGTACTTGTTAGTGTTTCCTAAGTATGTCCTATTTTTCTTTATGATCCACATTGATTGATGTGTGAATTCTTGGTGATTTTGCTAAACTGGTGATATTCTTCGTGTTGTGCGGTTTTCTTGATGGTATAGCATGTTGCAGTTTATCTTGGCGTGATTTTCGATAGTTTTGCATGTTTGGAGATTTGAATTAGGTCAATTCTATGTCATGTATATTATTATATTGGTTTGGTGGTCAATCTTTGTATCATGTGATGTAATTTTGTAATTGTGAGTTGAGGGTTTAGCCGACCTTGTTATCAAGGTTGAATAATTGTATAAATAGGTGATATAGTCATGTAAATTAGGTGTCGTGGTTGTGTCTGCATTATTAGAGAGTGGTGTATGTGCGATCAGGTGATTCATCCTTCGACATTATGATTGAGAAGATATTGGTGTTGTAGAGAAGACAATTGATCTTAACCGAAACTGTCATTAGGCATTTGGAGATGCTATTCTTTCAATTCATTTCTTTTAGATTCTAGTCTGAATCTTGTTGTAAGTCAGTGAGACTTCCCTGAGTGTTGTATCCTTCCTATTCATTATATTTTGAGTAGTGAGCTCTAGGCAGTGTTCCTAAATGCATGTGCATTCCCCATTGTAATATTTTCACATACTACTAGAGAGTATCATCTTATTATGGGTAGGTTCCCATTGTGGTTTTTCCCTTAACCAGGTTTTCCACATCAAAATATTGGTGTTCTGTGTTGTGTTATCAATTTGCTTATCTTTGTTATTGCTACAGTTTATCAGATCTATATTTGTGATTAAGTTTGTAGATCCAGTGAAAACTGACTCATCCCCCCCCCTCTCAGTTTTCCTCCATTGTTGCTGCTAACAACATCAATATTCATCTACAATCTTATCATCAATAGGACCCAATTGTGCAACAATCATAAAAAAACATTTAAGTGATTTGTAATGGATCCTCCTTCTTCCATCTTTAGAGAATAAATTTTATTTCACAAGAATATTTTGGTTGATAAACATATCTAATCTTTTCTAGAAATCCTTTACACTCTTTTCTTCATGGACATGAACAAGAGCATTGAATCAACCAAACATATTATGACAAAAAAATAAAATAACCTTTGCAAGAATTGGCTATGAAGGTAGCCACCTAAGATCTAGAGACCAAATGGAAAGTACATAAACAAGAGATAAATAATATGTCAATAATAAATTATATTTTTATCAATGATGCAACAAAATAGAATCAACTAGAATCCAAGAATATGCAATGAATATTATATAGGAGACCCTTTGGTTATATACCAAGGTGAGAATGTAGGAGTACATAAGATAATGACAAGTGTCGTAATCTTATGGCATGAGACAAAAAGTGACAATCTATCATCCTACCTAAAGTGGAAAAGTGATCACATGATAATACCACAAAAGGTGGATCACCAATGAAAGGTGAAAAAGTGCAACCACGAAAGGTGGATATGATAATGTGATAAAATCACTAAAGGTGGAGACACCACATAAAGTGGAAATGATAACAAACTACTATTTGGTTCCCTAACTAAGCTTAAGTGATGAGTAGTTAGGACCTAAGTGAGAAATAACCAAGGTAAAGTACTTGAATTACACCAACACCCTTCAACCCACCAAATGAAACAAAGTTGGTCAATATCTAATACCAATTAAAAGGAAGTTGGGTAAGCAAAAACAACTTTCTACACCAATCTAACACAAGTCAGGGTTGCAAAAAAAATTCAAACCCTTGTTCAATTACAAAAATAATCTTTTGAAAAAATTAAAATTAAATTAAAACAATTAAAATCAGCAAACTATAACACAATAATTTATGTGGGAAACCCTTTTAGGAACAAAGCCACACTCCAAAACACACACAACTCAATTGTATTATTTAGTAGTAATTTAAAATACAATTTATCTAAGCTAATGTTCTTCAACAATCTTCCAAAAATTAGAATAATTTTTTAATCATAATGGTAGCTCTTAGATTAGTGATCTCTCATACAGTAATGGATTACAAAGAATATACATGAAGCTTTATAAGCTAGGTGCAAATAAAGAAACTCCATCTTCAACAAAGCAAAAAAGATGAAAAAGAAACTTTATCAATGGCTCCAACTTCATCTTGTTGACCTCAATAAAAGCATCATGTTTCCTAGTCATAAATCTCCAAGGAAAGAAAATATTTCCTTAACTTCACCTACAAGAAAAGATAAATCGAAAAATTGTTTTATTCCAGGGGGGCTTCACTGGCTAGACAATATTATATCACGTGCATTCATATTGGGGGGTTTAATATCCCAAAATGAGGGTGCAATATATTGCCTATTGATGAAAATATGGGGGGTTTTAATTTTGGCTATGCAAAAATATAATATTTGGTGAAAATAGGTGGGATTTTAATTTGGCATGTGTACTCGGAGAGGATGACAAAAAAGGAGTTTAGGGCAATATTTTTTGAAAATAGGGGGATTCTTTAGTATGCCATGAATGCACATGCTATAACCCAGGTTCACTAAGTGAAGCCCTTGTTCTTTATTATTTTTTCTTATCTAAAATAGAAATACAAATCTTGACTTTCAAGTCTCATAGAAACTTGTGTTGGCCATTTAGAGGAATTGATTATTTGTTTCATTGATGTTTTATCATTGATGTCAACACTAGTTGTTTTGGATGCTTTACTGACACTCTTCTAGTCTCAATAGGTTGTGTGGTTTCTATTTGGATTGGACCTGGCATGATCTGGTATGCTTCGGTATGTTTGGGTTATGGAATTGGCTTACTCATGTTCATATTTAGTCAGTTGGTTTTGGTCTGGTGATCGGATGCTATCCTATTTGTTTGGAAGCTTGGTTTGCGGTTCCAATGAGGGTTTCAGTGGTAGAGATTTGATGAAAATATTTGATGATATGCATAAGTGGTGTTGGTACAACTTCTGGTGGAGTTTCAAGATGTTGATGGTGATCATGTTTGAGACTTGTCAGATTGGGATTATTGCTTTAGCATGTGGAGCTATATTGTGTCCCTGTTGATCTAGGTTATGGACTGAAAAACCTGTAACGTGTGGATTGGACCTCTCGATGTGTTTTTGGGATGTCTTATGGGTTGGATATTATTTGTTTGGTCTAAGGCCGACATGTTTTGTAATAATGTAATTGGTCTATTTTCTGGTGGCCGACCTAATTGTTTATGGTCGAGGGTTTGTATATATATGATGTAAGATCTCATTGTAGATCATCATGGTATGGGATATGGATATGTAATGTGCGAATAATGTAATATCATTCAGGCAGAGGATTCGGTCAATCTTTGTTGATCGAGTTGGGTTTATGTAAGAGGATTTATTCCTCTGGTATTGAGCTTAACCAAAACTACACTTAGGCATATGAGATGCTATCTTTGCAGTTCATTACTTCTTCCAGATTGTAGCCTGGATTTCTATGTAGTCAGTGAGACTCCTTTTGTGATGAGCAGTGTGCTCTAGGCTGTTGGCCTTCCTACAAGTGTAGGCCCCTCAAAATTAATTCACATACTTACTGCAAAAGTATTATCTGACTGTGGGTAGGATTCCCACTATGGTTTTTCCCTTTACTGAGTTTTCCACGTCTAAATCTTTGTGTCATGTGGATGGTATTCATTCTCTAATTATTGTTTATGCTTAATTGGTTTATCTATTATTTTGGTATTTGGTTTAAGCATTCTGGTATTAATGTTTTGGGTTTAGGTATTAAATTTTTAATTATTAATGGTTCTGGGAATCTGTGACAACTGATTCACTCCCCCCTCTCAATTGTCTTCTAGTTATAATTGGTATCAGAGCTCTGGTCCTCTCTGTAGAAAGATTAACCACTTGAGGAAGATCCTATGGAGACTAACAGTTCAAGTTCATCTAGTTCATCTTGAGCTATCTTTCAGAGAGATATTCCTGGGCTTAATGGAACAAATTACACAGTATGGAAGATTCAGATGGAGAATCCTCTAAGATGTCTCAGGAAGGAGATTTGAGAGATCACACAGAATGGTATTACACCTCATATTTTGGCATCTAACAATCCTCCTCTAGGAAACTTGGATAAGGAGCTTGAGAATGATTGTAGAGCAAGAGAAGCCCTCTTCTGTGCACTTTTTGATCAGCAAATAATAGGATTAATTGACAAATCATTTGGAAAGGCTATATGGGACAAGTTGGAGACTCTTAATGAAGGTGACCCTACTATGAAGATTGCTAAACTTGATGGTTACCGAGTGAGATATGAAAACTTGAATATGGAAGAAGATGAAAGGATTACTGCATTCATGGAAAGGGTAAATGAGATTGTTATGGGAATTCAATGTTGTGGTGGAACTCTGAGTGAATATGGAATTGTTTCTAAAGTTCAGAGATCCCTAACACCGGCTTACAAGCTGAAGGCTACTACAATTAATGAATTGAGAACAATGGCTAATACTTATGTCAACTGAGATACCTTGGTTGGGAAATTATCTTCTTTTGAGCATGAAGAATTTAGAACTTCTGGAGCTGTGAAGTCTGAACCTGATTTTCATTCATCTGCATCATCAACCGATAAGCAAGATTGGAAAGCTTTATATGAAAAAGAATTGGATGATATGAAGAGAGAAGATGATGAGTTTGAAAAACTTGAAGCACTATTTTCTACAAGAGTACCTAAAGGACCGGTAGGAAGTAACTATGAAGGAAAAGCACCTTTTAAATTTTTTGCATGTAATAATATTGGTCATTTTGTATCTAGATGTCCTAAAAGGAGTTCAAGATTTGAAGAGAGAGTTAGAATATCATTTAAGCCTAACCTTGGATATCAGAATAAGTATAAGTATAGGAAAAACAAAGACAAATCATGCTACATAGCGGATGAGGAAGGTGTTACTGATTTTGATGATGAACCGACAAAAGACTTTGCTAGTGGTTCTGACAATAAGAAGGATTGGGTGTTCCTCGCTATCAAAGAAGATGTTCTGGCTCTGGAAGAGAATGTACCTGAAGAGAAGGCACTTGATACTAATATTGAAGATAAGGATGAATGGGCAATTAATAGTGGATGTTTACATCATATGATTGGAGATAAAAGGAAGTTTCTATCTTTGCAATAATTTGATGGCGATTTGGTTAGATTTGGAGATGAAAAAGTATGTATGATCAAAGGAAAAGGAACTATATCATTGGATGGTAAGTACAATACTGATAATGTTTATTTTGTTGAAAGTTTGAAGCACAATCTTTTGAGTGTGGGACAATTGGTGGATAAGGGATTTCAATTATAGTTCAAAGATGGAAAATGCAAAATCATTAACAAATCTAGTTTAGAGATTGCAACTGGTACATAGACAAAAGGTAATATATTTCATTTGAATTCTAGTGAGAAGACATGTTTGATTGCACAAATTGATGAGAGTTGGATTTGGCATAAAAGGCTGTGTCATGTGAATTTTGATTGCATTGTAAAGATCAGTTCAACTAAGGCAGCTAGAGATATACCTAAGATTGTTAAGCCCTATAATCCGGTATGTAAAGAATGCCAAATGGGTAAACAGGTCAGAACCTCTTTTAGGAGTATACAAAATAAATCTAATAATGTTCTTGATCTTATTCATATTGATTTGTGTGGCCCTGCTAGAGTTAAAAGCTTTCAAGGTGATAGATATTTCATGTTAATCATTGATGATTATTCTAGAATGATGTGGGTTACTTTTCTAAGGGAGAAATATGAGGCTTTTGAAAAGTTTAAAATCTTTAAGGCTAAAGTGGAAACTAAGATAGGATTGAAGAGTAAACATTTAAGGTCAGATCATGGTAGAGAATTCACATCCGGTGAGTTTAATAACTTGTGTGAGAAGCATGGTATAAGGAGACAATTTTTTGCTCCCTGGACACCTCAACAAAATGGAGTTGTGGAAAGGAAGAACAAAACTATCTTGGATGTTGCTAGAACAATGATGATGGAAGCTAGTCTACCTCATATCTACTAGAGAGAAGTAGTGAGCACAGTGGTTTATATATTCAACATAGTACATATCAAAGGAGAAACTAGAAAGACACCTTATGAATTATGGTTTGGTAATACACCTACAGTTAAGTATTTCAGAATATTTAATAGTAAATGTTATATCAAGAGAGATGATATCATTGACAAATTTGATCCTATATGTGATGAAGGAATTTTTCTTGGTTATTCTAATGAAAGAAAAGCATATAGATGTTATAACAAGAGATTGCAGAGAATTGTGGAGAGTGTTAATGTCAAGGTGGATGAGCTGAATAGAGGTCAAATAAGAGTTTATGAGCAAAAACTAGTAGTGGAAATGATTATATCTAAACTGGTAGTACCTTTACCATAACAGAATGTTGAACCAGTTACTCTGGCAGTATCAAAAAATTCAACAGTAACTGAAGAACCGGGAAGAGGAACAAAGAGTCACAAGAGTCCTAGGTATGTGAGATTGAATCATTCAGAAGATCAGATCATTGGGGATAAGAACAATGGAGTGATGACAAGAATAAGACTGGCAACTAATGAAGTATGTTTAATCTCTCAAGTTGAACCAATATCTGTAATTTAAGCATGTAAAGATGAATGTTGGTTGAAAGCTATGGAAGAAGAATTAGATCAGATTGCGAAGAATAACACATGGACTTTAGTTCCCTGTCCTAAAAATAAGAATTTTATTGGAACTAAATGGGTTTTTTAGGCAGAAATTGAATGAGGATGGTCAAGTTGTAATGAATAAGGCTAGATTGGTTTGTAAAGGATATTCTCATAAGGAAGGAATTGATGATGGTGAGACTTTTGCACCTATAGCTAGGATTGAAGCTGTAACATTATTTTTTGCCTATGTTGCCCATAAAAACTACAAGGTTTATCAGATGGATGTTAAGTGTGCATTTTTTAATGGGGATCTTGATGAGGAAGTTTGTATTGAGAAACCTGATGGTTTTTCACTTTCAGATGATACAAACATGGTATGCAGGTTAAGGAAAGCTTTATATGGATTGAAACAGGCACCTAGAGCTTGGTATGCAAGGTTGGATAAATATATTTTGAAGCTTGGTTTTACTAAGGGTAATGCTAATAATAATTTATATTATAAGGTCACTGATGATGATATATTGATTATTGAAGTTTTTGCTGATGACATCATTTTTGGAGGTGAAGATAAGTTGTGCATAGAATTTTATAAGAATATGGAGAAGGAATTTGAAATGTCTATGATTGGGGAAATGAAATTTTTCTTAGGTTTGCAGATTACTTAGACTAATAAAGGTATTTTCATCTATCAAACTAAGTATGCTAGGGAATTTTTGAAGAAATTTGGTATGGGAGATTCTAAACTGGTAAGTACTCCTATGGTTACAAGTGAGAAATTGACAAGGACGGATGTTTCTGCACCGGTAAATCCTATAAGATACAAATCTATGATTGGAGGTCTTATTTATTTGACTCGGACTAGACCTGACATAATGAATTTTGTTTGTATTGCATCCAGATTTCAGAGTGATCCTAGAGAAAATAATGACAGTGTGGTTAAAAGGATTTTTAGATACTTGCAAGGTACATCAGAATATGGTTTGTGTTACCCTAAGGATGATGACTTTACTTTATGTGCATATACAAATGTTGATTGGGCTGGTGATGTTGATGATCAAAAAGTACTTCCGGTGGAGCTTTCTTTCTTGGAAAGAAGTTGGTTTCATGGATCAACAAGAAGCAATCATGTACTTCTTTATCTATTGTTGAAGCTGAGTATGTTGTTGCTGGTACTAACTGTACATAGGTTCTATGGATGAAGCAAATGTTGAAGGATATCAAAGTGCATTGCACTAGACTGATAGTTATTCACTATGATAACTCTGCTCCTATGGAGATATCAAAGAATCTGGTATTTCACTCTAAGACAAAGCATATATCTATCCAGTATAAATTTTTGAAGGAGAAGGTGGAAGAAAATGAAGTTAGACTGTTTTATGTGAACTGCAGATATTTTCACTAAACCTTTGCCTAAAGAATCATTTGAGTACCCGAGAGACAGGTTAGGGGTTTTTTCCCCTCTGATAGAGAACTGATGGATTATTTTTGGCATCAGTCTGGTATGTATTATCAAAGATATTATTCATTCTGGCACTGATGTGGGGATGGTACTAGTCTGGGGGAGTAGTTAGCTTTGTGATTTAGTGGTTTATGTTTTTGATTTGATATTTTTGTCAGATTTCTGGCATTGATGTCAAAGGGGGAGAGATATTGATGTGAAAAACTTAAGGAGTTGTATACATAAGGGGGAGAGCTATATGTGTAATTTAGAGCTTTACAAAGATATCATTCATAGGGAGAGTTTTGTCTTTGTTTCAGAACTTCATTTCTATATCTTTAAGTGGGAGATTGTTGGTTGTCTTCCATTGGGGGAGACTTGTTTGGCATTCCTTGGCACTTGGATGTTTTTCACATCTAGTGTTTCAATCAATGCCAAAGGGGGAGATTGTTGGCCATTTGGAGGAATTGATTATGTGTTGCATTGATGTTTTGTCATTGATGTCAACACTAGATATTTTGGATGCTTTACCAACACTCTTCTGGTCCCAGTAGGTTGTGTGGTTTCTGGTTGGATTGGATTTGTCATGATCCGATATGCTCTGGTATGTTTTGGTTATGAAATTGGCTTACTCATGTTCATATTTAGTCAATTGGTTTTGGTCTAGTGATTGGATGCTATCATTTTTTTTGGAAGCTTAGTTTGTGGTTCCGGCGAGGGTTTCACCGACAGAGCTTTGATGAAGATCTTTGATGATATGCATAAGTTGTGTTGGTGCGGCTTCTGGTGGAGTTTTAGGATGTTGACAGTGATCATGTTCAAGACTTGGTGGATTCAGATTATTTCTTTAGTGTGTGGACCTATATCGAGTCCTGGTTGATCTAGGTTATGGATCGACTTAATGTAATGTGTGGATTGGACCTCTCGATGTGTTTCTGGAATGTCTTATGGGTTGGATATTATTTGTTTGGTCTAAGGCCAACATGTTTTGTAATTATGTAATTGGTCTATTGTCTGGTGGTCGACCTGATTGTTTATGGTCGAGGGTTTGTATATATATGATGTAAGGTCTCATTGTAGATCATCATGGTATGGGATATGGATATGTAATATGTCAGTAATTTAATATCATTCATGCAGAGGATTTGGTCGATCATTGGAGATCGAATTGGGTTTATGTAAGAGGATTTATTCCTCCAGTATTGAGCTTAACTAGAACTATACTCAGGCATAGGAGATGCTATCTTTGCAGTTCATTCCTTCTTCTGGATTGTAGTCTGGATTTCTATATAGTCAATGAGACTCCTTTTGTGATGAGCAGTGCACTGTAGGTTGTTGGCCTTCCTGCAAGTGCATGCCCCTCAATTGTAATTGACATACTTACCGTAGAAGTATTATCTAACTATGGGTAGGCTTCCCACCATGGTTTTTCCCTTTATCGGGTTTTCCACATATAAATCTTGGTATCATGTGGATGGTATTTATTCTCTGCTTATTGTTTATGCTTAATTTGTTTATTTATTATTCCAGTATTTGGTTTAAGCATTCCGATATTAATTTTTTGGGTTTTGGTATTAAAGGTTAAATTACTAATGGTTTTGGTAACCTGTGACAGCTGATTCACCCCCCCCTCTCAGTTGTCTTCTGGTTATTTGAATTGTCTAACAACTTGTTAAATCAGTTTTTCTATCAACAAGGAAACTTTTGCTTTCAACCCACTAAAATTATGAAACTTCCCAAACATTTCATTTGTCATGTAGGAAGCCACCTCTTCCATGAGGACCCACAAGATGAATGGAAAAATTAGGAAATAAAAATATTAGGATAAACTAATATGCACCAAATTAATCAAATTAATTATTAATGTGAGGACTCAAAGTTTGAGACACCTTAATCCCAACACTTAATTCTAGTTGATCCCATAGTCCTTTATTCATAAATTACCTTTATTTTTTCTCTTTCTTGTTTTTCATTTGCTTCACGATTCTTTTTCTTGGTTAGTGAATGTTATCATCTAAAAAACTCTATATAATTATTCGTACTATCATGGTTTTCTTGGGTTTAGAGTCATGCAGCATAAATGCATGCTTGCAAACTTTCCTTCTTTTTAAATTTCCTCATGAGCTCATAAACTTGTAAAATATAATTATTATAGAACTACAAAACTTACGAATAAACAAATAAAATTTTGCAACCTTATATCTTACTCCCACACTTCACACTTATACAAGGATTAAATTTTGTATGCATGTGAGTCCTTGGCATGTAACTTAGCAAACTTATTATTACTTCCTTTCTCCCACATCTTATACTTTCATAGTCTTTCTTCTTATAATTTGTATTTCTCATAAGTGAGTCTATATGACTTCTCCCAAAGTTATTAAAATAAAGTATGAATTCAAGGGGAACCTCTTTCATCCAAAATCATATGTTATTTTGGGGCATATGAATTACTAATTTGGGACATGTAGATATAAAAAAAAAAATTGAAAGTTTATGTTAAAGATAAAATAGCTCATTCCAAACTAGAAAGATTATTAGACTTGCCAATGAGGTATTCTCAAACATTGATACAAAGAGTACTTAGATTTTTCACAAGAAAAATGTTAGTTAATGAATGCATAAGACAATATTTTGACTATCAATTCTAAATTTGAAACTAATAAAATTCAAGGATATTTATTGGGGAATGAATTAATCAATCTCAACCCATAGAATTTGGAGAAGATACAAGACTTCATCACCAAATTCAAGTCACTAGAACACAATTGAAGGAGTACAAAATTGAAAAATCAGATACATAATTGGTTTGGAGTGTTCCTTCAAAGATAGAACTTGAATATTCAATTTTTGTGTCTACTTTCTATGCTACAAAGAATGCCTTTGGAAGTTTGATATTCCTTGTTTTGAAGATTTTGATATGCAACTCATTAGGGAGCAAGATAAGCTTACTCAAATGGTTGTTTTTAAGTCTTCAAAATCTCATCCCTTGATTTCAAAGGATGAGAAGTCTTATAGTGGAAAAGATAAAGAACAAGCCTAGGAAGAACACACAATCCTCATCTAATTTCATAGAAGGGCATAAAAATTTCTCTCTAGAGGGAGAATCATCTAAAAAGTAAAAACCTACTAAGTGCATATTGCAAGAATACATGACAAAAATAACACTATTGTTATAACAAAAATATTTATACTCAATAATAATTGAAGAATAAGTAGGATCATGTAAAAGGATATTAAATACTATTGGAAGAAGAAGTGGGATCAATGTTAGGGAAAATTTGATACCACTAAATAATATAGAAAAATAGGTAAAGGAAATGGATCAAGGATTATGGATATAGAATGTCAGATGCAATTTTTGGTAAAGGAAAATATGGAACTCCAAAAGTCTATGTGTTTGCACTAAAAATTGAGGAATACATTGTAATAGATCTAATAAGCAACCACAAACTCAAACCTATTACAAATTCTCAAATGCAAGTCAAATGTCGAACTCTTGCAAGTGTCTCTATTTCTCTTCTCCTTATGTAGTGTATAGCGGCTCTCAAAATTGTGACGCAACTCATGCAGCATGACAACACAAAAATATGAAGATTGACATTGTCCATGATCAAAGGTCTTGAGGTTGATTTTATAGATTTCAATGTTTTTTATGGACAGTTGATATCGAAAGATTAGCATAAATATTAGTCGTGGAGGATTGTTGAGATAGGTTGATTGAGAGATGATTTCTCATGTAACTAAATTTGATTGATTAGTCAATCGGATTAATTGATCTATAAAAAAAAATGATTATGTTGTCAACTAATTTTAGTGGGAGTGAGGTGGATTGATTGACTTATTTAGAAAAGGTGATTGGAAGTTGAAGTGAAAGTTAGTGACAATTAATTGAGGGAACAATTAGCCATTTTAAACATGTGTAGTAGGAGAATAAATAAAACCATATTTTATTTATTTTGGAGGAAATTTAATTTTTGAAAATGAATAATTAAATAAATTAAGTAATTTATTTAAGTGTGGAGGACATAATTAATAAACTAAATAAATTGGAATAATTATTTAATTGTTAGAGGGGGGTAGAAATTGATATTTAATTAAATAATAAATATCATTTAATTAAAGAAATATAAAATTAATTAAATAATAATAAAATTATTTAATTAAGATTTAGAGGAAAATTAGATAATTAAATAATTAAAAATTAATTATAGGATTAGAGGAATGATGTTGAATTAATTAATTTATTAAAATTATTTAATGAATTAGAAGGAAAATTAGTAAAATTACTGGTGTTATTTCAATTTTAGGTGTTTACATTTTGCCCCTTTTTAAGGCAATGTGATTTTGAGTGTTGTTTCAAAGAAGAATTATTAGAGTTCTACTCCAGTGTACCCTAGTGATGACAGGGTATTGTGGTGCCCTCTTAGAAAATTAAGCCAAAAATCATAAATTGAAGGCCAATTTGTTGGCAATGTGAGTAGGATTCTCCAAGTATATTCAGCTTGAGAAAACAAGGTCCATAAGGTCATTTTATAAGGTTCATAAGCCAAAAGAGACCACAACGAATGTAAATTCCATCCCCACTAGGGTAGATTTGGCCTATATATTAGAAATTAGGGCTTCATTTTGGTCATTTGTGCACTATGATCTTGGAGATTTTGGTGAGGATTTTGATTACTCGAGTTATCATTGCAAAGCCATGGTAGATATCAAATGTGAGCACCATTGCATGGAGTGAGTCTAAACTCTAAAAGATTAACCCTAAACCATAAACCTCTAAACATTTACCAATCATTTTCCTTCCCATTCTACTAATTTGGTTGAGTCTAAGCATCTTGCATATTCTCCCGATAACCTTTGTGTTAAGTCCAATAATGTTGTGAATCTTGTTGACAAACCTACACCTCCTAAGGACCTATGCATTATCTTTGATCCTAGCAAGACTATTGTTGCACCTAATGGCCCACTACATATCATGGTGAAGATCAAAGACAAACTCTCATGAGTGGTGTTCATTGATCCAGTGTATATGGTGAATGCGATCACTAAAGAATATCTCTACACTTTACAATTGCATCAAGTAAAATATGATAAGTCTGATCTAATGATCAAGGTGTATGATGGTTTCTCTTGCCCTACTATTGGTTCTATTACTCTTCCCGTCGAGGTTGGTACTAAGTTCTTAGATGTGACTTTTTCTATCATTCCTACATCAGATCAATTTTGTGTAAATTTGGGACATCCTTGGCTCTATTCCATGAAAAAGATCCCTTCTACTATTCAGAAATGTCTAAAATTCCCTCATAATAGCACTATCATAGCAATTAATCATAGTATGTACCAATTCACAATGAGACATGGAGATGTCACCCTTGATTACTTTTGGCCTAAACAATTTCAGCCTCTTAAGCCTCAAAGTGATGCTATTTTTCTATCTTATCAAAGGTGGAAGAATGAGATGATCTTATCTTTGAGTAATCCTAGAGATATTAGACCTATTCCTCCTCCTGTTGATGGACCTCGTATCCTTTCTACACCTTATATTCCTCCTTTATATGTCGCATTCCCACCTCCTATATCTTACAAAGGGAAATGCCCAACATCTCCTTATTTTCAACCTAGGAAACCTTCTCCCATTCATCCTCCTTTATAGGAAGAGAAGAAGCCTATGCCCATTAATCATAAATCCTCACAACCCTCAGCTAAAACTAAATGACACAATTATGTGATAGAACGTCGATGAAGACATCATGCTAAGCCTCGTGAACTTTCTTCTCAAACAATTTCCTCCCTGAAGACACCAAATTTTGACTTGGTCCCATTTTTCCAGCCTTCACCTCACCCTAGGGAGGAAGTTCAACCTAAATCACCAAGGTTAAAAATGCTTTGAAAAAAATATGATTGTTCATGTTATATTCATATTAGAGATCCTATTTTTATTAATCTTGATGATAGCAATGTTGATTCTAATGATATGTATGAGATTGTTGATGTTGACAACTATTTATCTAAACAATTTTCAAAAGCATTATTCCTAGCTCCTAGTGATAGACAAAGTGACTCATCATTAGAGCATGGTCCTTATTTGGAACTCATAGTAGCTTCATCTACCTTTCTCAAAGTTTCTCTTATTGCATCTTGTCCACCTTCCCAAAACAATATTTAGCAAGTTTGAGAGGCAAATTATTTTCTTGATTAGATTCATTCATGTTGTAGATTCTCTCTCATTTCTTGCTTGTTTGTAATGTGTGCCCCCCATGATGTGTTTTTCTATTATGTTAGGCTCTCTTTGAATGAAAAAAAATGTTTTCACTCCATTGGTGCAAGGTAATAAAGAGGCCAAATCTATTTTGACTTTCTTCTATTTGTATCTTAATCCTTCTATTTGTCATCCCTTGTGTTGTCTACTTGTGGATGATGCAAAGCATTGGGATCTCTTTTGGTCTCTTCTATGTTGACTCAAAAGACACATGTGCTCTTCTTTAATAGTTTTTGTGGTTCCACTACCTTTGGGGTATGAAGTCAATTCAATACAAAAATTAATGATATACATTATCTATCAAAAGAGTATACTAACCCCAGAGTTAGTGGATCCCTTATGTGCTTCTATGTTTTGTTACCATTATCCTTTGATTTATCCTTTCTTAGGGAAATATCATTGTGGTAATGTGCTTATCTTTGGATGCATGCTACCTTAAAGAAATTACTCCCGATAAGACAATGCCTTATCGGGAGTAATTTCTAAGGTAAACTTTAAGAAACCCCCCTTCAAAATTAGATATAAAATTTTGGTGAATATTTATTTATTTTAGATAAAAATAATATTTTTTACTGGCGAATCCTTCATTTTTTAAAAGAAAATATTAATTTTATTGGCAATTTTTTTTACATCAAAGCTTTTTGGTAGAAAGTCTTGGTGAATCTTATAAAATAGTACAAGTATACATTAATTACTATTGCAAATAATTTCATTTAAAACAATTATTCTTATAGAAAAGTAGAGGCCTAAGGTGGAAAACATTAATGAGTTTAAAGGGTAGACACTACTTTATTTAGTTACTACCATTAATTTAAATTAATCTAATAGCCCTCTTTGTATTTTGTTAGATAAAATGTACTTAAAATTTGTAATACTCATGGGGCTCAAATTATTTTTATACCATTAATTTCCATTGAAACCAACAATTGAAAAGCAACTCAATGTCCATGAGCATTACAACTTGTAGGTACAATTTACCTCCTAGAATGCAATGATGATCATTAGATTATATTTTGAATCAATGGTGACAACTAAATATTGTTGGTAAAAACCAAAAGTAACTAATAATTATGTTTTATTATTAGCGAATTAATTTAATTTTTTACAATAAATTATAAAATTTTGGCAAATTTGATCCAATCATGTATCAAATATTTTGGTGAAACTTTGAGTTCAAAAATTTAATAAAATAATTGCCTTGGCGATTTAAATAAGACTAAAATAAAATTTTGTAAAAATGTGGCGATTTAGGTCACCTTAAAACTTGAATTATTAGCCAAATTTTGATTTTTGAATTTTTAAAAATAGGCAATTGACAAATATTAGCCACTAAAAAATTCACTATTAAAGGCATATGCAATTGATTTAAGGTGGGGGCATACACTTCGCTCAATGTTTCACTTTATGCACACACCATAACATGTCTCGATACTCAAGTTACTTTGCAAACTGAGCCTTTTGCTCTGTAATTTGGTTTTTTTTTTCATGAATCATAGTAAGCAAACCTTGCTAAGATAGTAATCATGATTCTGTCTCTCTTTCCTCTATCTTATGATGTTCCTTCTATCTTGATGTTGAAGTAGTAAGATCCCAAAGTCCCTTGGGAGCTTGGTGTGTCTTGTCTCTTTGATATCTTGATGAAAGTTTTCAATGCAAACCTTTGTAATTTATCATGAGTATGCTTAGTCTCATAGTCCCACTAAAGTGGGGGCTAAATGTAGCATCCTAAATTTTACTCACCTACAATTTTGTCTTCACTTAGCCCTCACCTTGGCATTTGTCCTCTAAGGCCTGATTGAAGCTCTAATTTTTCTCACACTAGTCATAAAACTCAAATTATCATTCTCTATATGTTCCTCCTATTAATTCTAGGACCTTGATGTCTAGGACTAGGGAACTAGGCACCATGGTCCTCAAGGAATAGGGTGCCTAGCACCATGGTCCTCTAAAAAAGGGTCCATTTTGGGTCCTCATAGCAATCACTCAGTTTGAGTGGGAACCTAGATCCCAGGTCGACCTATGTCAAAAATTAAATTTGTTTTTCAACTAGCATGTATAAAAGGAGTTCTACCCCTATCATTTTAAAACCTAATCTGAAAATTCCAGATCATCCTATAGTCTAGAAAATTCAAGTGAGAAATAAATTAGTCTTCTATCAAGCATTAGAATAGAACTAAAGTCAAGATACAAGTATTGGAGATGACATTTATGTTCTATGTGTTATGAATACTATCTACATGAAATCCTAATTCCTTGTGAAGACAAACAAAACTTCATTAAATGTATATCAATTGTGTTTCAAACATTTTCAGTCTTTCCCCCAAAAGGAAAGCATTTTACTACAGTACTTCATTAACATTTCAATTCTATTTCATGGTTAATTCCAAAACCAAAGTTTGACCTAAGGCAAACCCCTATTCCCAACAATTTTCTCCTTTTCATTGTGTGCAAGAACAAGTACAAAGTTGTGTTTAAAAGGATCGACAAGGTTCATAGAGATGAACAGGTTCACCTTTTGACAATGGGAATTTCAGAGGACCAAGGTGACCAACACCATGGTCCCCACAATTCAGGTTGAATTTCTGGGAACATCTATGAACCTTCATCTTCTACTTAGATCTAGTTTTGTGGCTCCATATGGTGACTATAGCTCACTGTTTATCCATAATTACCTCAATAACTCACTATTTTGTCCTAATCTTTTATAATTAAAAAATACAATTCAATTCAAGGAAAAGAAGAGCCCCATTTATGAGGTCTAGAATCAAATTAGATCTACCTCTATTAGGATTAGATCTATCAAATTTATATATTTCTAGGCAATGTGATGGTAATTAAGTGAAAAATAGCAGTTTTACCACATCCCATGGTGAAACCCTAATTTTTCACTATTACAATTAGATTAGATGCATTGCTTTAGTGTTGATTTGATAGGATTTTCTAAGGGAGTGAATTTTTTCTACAATTATCATAATCTTTGGAAGATTGTGTCTTAGGTTGAGTGGCATTCACCAATTGATCATTGTGACTTGGTTGGTGTGTCTCTTGGGAATTTGTTAGTCCCTTCAAGGAAATGAGGGGTTGAGATTTATTGACTACTTGGGTATCTACAATGTCATCATTGTTACATGTTTGTTATGTGACCAAAACTTTGACTTATTGTTCACCGAGTTAGGGAAATTATTAGTTTTCTATTTATAAATCTTTAGATTTCCTTTAGCAATGAGGAACTTATGACACTTAATCCCTTCTATTTTACTTGATCAAATTTATCTAGGAATAACATTTTTAATACAAACATCATCCCCCAAGTAAAATTTTTAATAAATATTTGAACTTGCTTTTTCTCAGGTATATGACATGGACTCTTACTCACAAGACTTCTCCTTCATTGATACAATGAAGAAAAAATATTTTGTTCAGTCATGCAAATATTCATTATGTTCATTTGGTGCTCTATATTGTGTGAGAAGTGTGCAATGAAATTTTTATCTAGTTCACCGAATGATCGTATGCCCTATGGTAAGTGGGAAAACCACTCCATGGCTTGTCCTCCAAGACTTAAAGGAAATAAACGCATAAGGTATGTATCATTGCATGAAAATTCAATATAGGTGGTGAAAAATTCCCTAATGTGATCTTGGAGATCTCCATTTCTCTTATATTTATTGAATTTTAGCATTTCAAAGTTTGCTGAAAAAGGAGGCATACATAACGACTTGTCAGAAGGATAAGAACATAATTCCTCCATCATGTATGTTTTCTTTGGATACCCACTTGGATGTTGGACATCTATTGTTGTAAGTTTTTTACTTGTTGTGCTAAGATATTTATAGGTGTCAATGGGACATGAGTGTTTAGACTATGACTTGGGTATGTAAAAGGGTTCACATTCTAGTAGATTGGTGGTTGAACAAAGGTGTGAGCATGTTGGTTGATATGTTGGAAGGTAGAATTGATGTTTAAAATGAATATATAAGTGAGAAGATGAGTGTATGTAAAGTATGGATTGTTCAAAGCATTATATGGGTTAAAATAGGTAATGATATTGGATTGAACCTAGGTTATACACATTTGAGAACATTGGGTTATGCTGCAACTATTAGAGTAAGTTCTACCAATTAAATTTATGATTAGGCAAAATAGTATTTGAAGGGGTAGACTGATTTTTGGTCAAAGTTCCTGGTGGAAGCAAAGTATTGACTTAGGACAAAAACTTTGTTACCATGGATTAGGAGACACCGGTATTGTTTACCTAAGATGTGAGGCATTGACTATTGATTTGTAGACTTTGGGTTGCTAAAGCTTGTTTACTACTTTTTTGGGTGACTTTGTTCAATATAGGAACAATGTTATTAAAATTGATGGGTTGCAAATTAAAGAGAAGTTTTGTAAAATGTATGTTGAATGTACATGGTACAGATGTACTGATGTAGGTAATGCCTTAAGATGCGTCAGTTAGGGGAATGCTTGTGGCAATTGCTAAGAAACTAGTTGTGCATGGGTAGATCCTAGACTATGCATTGTGAGTTGAACTTGAGGTTATTTTACTAAGGACAAGTCAAAATTAGCTGGAAGTTTAGCTCCGTTCTCAGCAAGCAATAAGAAATACTAATGAGGGTCTACTGACATAAGTGAATTCATAATCGCAATGACACGTGGATCCTAGGACATATTATCGATTTCATCTTGGGGTATAATCACCAAACATTTTTGGACTTTGTCTCTAGAAAATTAATCATCTTGAGGTAGAAACACGTCTCCCTATGAGGAGGTTGGGAAGAACTTGAGAACGACCCAAGGTTCATGTTGCAAGTCCATTTTCCTCTTTTTTTCCAACTATGTTAACCTTTTTAGACTTGAGATTATGCTAAGAGACTTATGAACCTAGAGTAATGCAATCAAAAGATCATATTTTTGGGAATTTTTTTTTTTACTTTTGGGTGAAAATGCAACTAAGAAAAGACCAATGCACTCATATGTTTTTGAGATTTTTTATTTTTGGATGAGATTGCAACTAATAAAAGGATGATATAACCCTACATTTTTTTGTGAGAAATTTTATTTTTGGAAAGACATGGTTACAAACCTATGAGTATCAACCTAAATAATTGAAAAGAGAACCTAGACCTTAAAGATGATGATGGGGAATGGTTTTGATAAAATATTACCATTTTCTATACTTATGAGCTATAAGTTCGACTTGATGGTTGATAAAAGGTGACTAACAAGGTCTAGATACCCTAATAATGACTAAATTTTTATCCAAGACTTGTTTCTTAGGTCTCCAAAATTGGTTTAGACTAATGTGAAAAATAAGGGTTAAGATATGTAGGATTGGTTTAATTAAATCCAACTAAATGACAATCTACGTTGATGAGTAAAGGATTAAGGATGTAAATTGGACTAAAATGCAACTTATGAGAAGAGGTTGGACTAATGCAAATCCTAGAAGATATAAACCTTACAAGTGTAATGCCTAAATGAGATACAAAAAGTAGGTCCCAATAGTCTCAGAAAGTTTGACACACATCCATATTCAAGGTTTAATTGTGATTTTTGGACTTCCTAACTATGACAGTCAAAAACATTATAAACAATGGCAATGTAAATTGCATGATAGATTAAAATGAATGTGGCATGGTGACAAACAATACATATCTACTAAAAATACATATCCACTACCAACAGATAAAGATCTAGAAACACATGCCCTATAGCATAAAATCATCTAACACTAGCTCACCTTTCCTCTAGTTACCTTTAAAGGTCTAGAGACATTATGAACTAGAGAATTATTGTCTTACTATGGCAGGTACATGATGAGGATCTATAGGGTATGATCCACACACCCTAAAATAATTAACTAATTTTAAAGGCTCGGCCTATAAATCACAAGGGTTTGTAGTACGAGCTCCAAGAACACACACACAAGACTAGAATGTGGAGACCTAGTATGTTCTTGATTTCCATAACCAAGCCTAAGTCCCCATCCCAATGTGTCCTACATCACAAAGGAACACCTGGACAAGCCTATCCGCAACCTAATAGGATTGGACTAGATGTTTTTCTTATGTCCCTTTGTATATACCATTGGAGCTATGTGCTTGAGGTCAAACCCTGAGGTGATGAAATCCCTAGGTAGGCCTCCTGCTTTAAAAATAAAAAGTGAGTGTCACTACACATTTCTCTTGTACCCTAGATCCACAAAGGCAAGGGGAAAGGATATGTTTGTATCACTTTGGGACCACCCTACCTAAGTCCAAGTGCACTAGACACATAATACAATCATAAATTACCTTAATAAAATGAAATGAATGCAATCATAAATTACCTTAAAAAAATAAAATGTGATTTATTCTAAAAAGAACACAGTTAAGGAATACAAAGAGAAATTTGTATTTGTCTTAGGTCTTGCAACAAACTTGTTAGATTTTTTGCAATTTTAGATTTTCACCCCAATTTTACCAAGATGTTGCAAACAATAGTTAATAATATGAAAAATTCTACCCTAGGAACAATAGAGAATACAAAAAAAAATTGGAATTGACAAAAATCCACGATTATGATTCTTGTTTCTACTAGACAAATGTGTGAAAGATTACCTCATATGTGTGATTCTACTCTTCAAATGTGTGATTTTTCTTTGCCGATATATGGTACTCTACTTTAAGAAGATGCGAGAGAAATTTCTTAATTGTGGGACTCCAATCCTATAGCCTATAAAAATTTGAGAGCTCACAAAACTAGAATAGATTAGAACATGAATCACATCAGGTTGACCAAAATGTTTGCACTGAAAATTGAGAAATACATGTAACAGATCTAATAAGTAACCACAAACTCAAACCTATTACAAATTCTCAAATGCTAGTTAATAGACAAAGCAATTGAATTCAACAAAATCATAAACAAATAAAACAAATTCAATCCAAATGTCAAACTCTTGCAAGTGCCTCCATTTATCTTCTCCTTCTTGTGTAGTGTATGGTGGCTCTTAGAAGCGTGACATAATTCTTATCGTGTGATAATACAAAAATACAAAGATTGTGGTTGTTCGTCATGAGAGATTGAGGTTAATTTTATGGATTTTAGAGATTTCGTTGAATGGTCACAATAGAAAGTTTAGCAAAAAGAACAATGGTGAAGGATTGTTGAAACAAGTTGATTGAGAGATTATGTCAACTGAATTGATTGGGAGTGAGGTGGATTGATTGACTTAGTTAGAAAATATAATTGGGAGTTGAAGTGAAAGTTGGTGATAATCAATTGAGGGAACAATTAGCCATTTTAAACATGTTTTAGAGGAGAATAAATAAAATCATATTTTATTTATTTTGGAGGAAATTTGGTTTTTGAAAATAAACAATTAAATGAGTTAAATAATTGATTTGATTGTAGAGGACATAATTAATAAATTAAATAATTTGGAACACTTATTTAATTATGAGAGGAGGGATAGAAATTGATATTCAATTAAATAATAAAGATCATTTAATTAAAGTGAAAATATAAACTTAGTTAAATAATACTAAAATTATTTAATCAAGCATTAGAGAAAAAATAGATAATTAAATAATTAAAATTTGTTTAATTATGGGATTAGAGAGAAATTTTAATTTTGAATTTGTATTAGAGGAACAATGTTGAATTAATTAAATAACTAAAATTATTTAATTGATCAAAAAGAAAATTAGTAAAATTAGTGTTGTTGGCATCATGTCAATTTTAGGTGTCTACACTATCACTCAACAGAAATAGTTTAGGGATCATTAATGTGGTATGCCTAATATTAGAAGAAAAAGAGAAAGGGAAATAGGGTAGAAGACTCCCAAGGTTCAAAGATTGGTTTTACAGTTTTACCACATACCTTATACCTTCTAAGTATGATGGTATGAGTAATCCTATAAGTATATGTCTGCCAAGGATGAAGGAAGATGTGAAGTATCATGAAGGAAATGAGGAAGGGAAATACTAAAACCGAAAAAGTTTGAGACAAAGGAAAATGAATCCTCAAATTAGGAATCGGAGATAGTGAATACTCAATACTAAAGGATAGGAATCATTAAAAATAGTAAGTGGAGAAAAATTGAGGTTCATGGATTAGTCTTATTGCTTAAGAAGTTCATGATTATATTTACACCTAAAATTATAGATTCCTAACAACCCTAAAAGTTTTTCTAAAGAAATAAAAGCAATTGTGAACTCTTCACTATGGTGGTAAAGAAATAATTTTTTTCTTCCTTTTCCATGCCACTAAATAAATTTCTTGCATCCCCTATAGCTTGCATCTTCAAGATAAATATCTACAACTTTGAATAGATCTATTGCATCTATTGATGTGATATGTCTCCTACATGAATTACACAACATTTTAAGGCCTTCAATCCAATTACATCCCTAAACCTTTTAAATTACTTAACTTTCATCAATTTCCTTACCATTTTATCACACTACCTACTCACTTCTGCATAGATGTTTGAGAGAATAATGTAAGTTGTATCTCTTTTTAGGATCCAAATTAAAAAGTAGCATCATTGTAAATTATCACGAGCTTATATTCATATGTGATTGTCATGCAAAAATTAAATAGATCCACACAACCACCACATGTTTAAATGGCATATTATAAATTCTATCCTTTTATCAAGATAGCCAACACAATCAAGCGATAAGGATATGGTATCTCAATCTTGCAATAATAAAAAGTTTATTATTGATACGTGCACAATGAAGGTTTGAGGACCTGCCCCTTCCTACCAAAGGTTCAGGGGTAGTGTCCTTGACCATGGGGGTTCGGGGGTAGCACCTTGAATTGGGGGTTGCAAGGGTTCCCCCCTTGCAAGAACTAGTCTTGTGACCAACTTGTGATATAGGGGGAAACACACCCTGATGGGGGTTTTTAGGGGCAGCACCCTTGAAAAAAAAATTCACTTATAATTTCGTTGTAAACCTTGACCATTTATTATTAGGTCATATATCTAATAGTGGATATTTTGAGCACTTTTTTTGCCCTAAAAGGCAACCCTATATTATAAGGGCATTGTATTACATCTATGTAGTGTGATGTATTATTAGAGTCTAATAGATATTGAGTTGTCTCTAGACCTCTATTGGTGATACTCCTTGTTACCCCCTATTTTTGCACTCATTGATTTTTCTTACATTGGTATATTTGTGCCAAAATAATGTGTTTAATTCACCATAATCATTTCTCTTAAGTTGTCATCTTTGTACTTTAAGTTTGTCTTGACCAATGCATCTCTATGTCTAAGTGTTCGCATCTTTAAACCTTTTTGTTTGAACCTAGAGTTTAGTTCAAGAGTTTATCTGTTCAACAGTTGATTGAGTCTTTCTGTGTATTATGTCTTAGTTGTGCCAAGTCAACATGTGCAGAAAAGTCCATGTGGAGAATGAACTTGACCCTTTGAACCTTCGTTGGCTGAAGAGTTCAATGATTCAATGGTTTAGCAGTTCAACATTCAAAATGGAAACATTTTAAAAGCAGGAGGCCAAAGGAGGAAAATGACCATCATGGAGGAGGATATTCTGGGAATCTCGGTGATTGATTTTAAAGAATTCTCACTTAAGGAGGTAATCCTTTTCTTGATAAGAGATCATGCAAAGTATTTTGTGATAAAAGCATGTGTCAGAAGTGTCACTTCAATAGTAACTCGAAATGAATGAATGAGATGTGGTAATCATGAAATTGAGTTTTAAGACATTTATATCAACCTCAAAAAGATTTGTATCTTCATGAAGAAGCTAAATTAGGGAAGATGGGAGTTCAACGATGGAG